>NC_037339.1:40949407-41254177 GCF_002263795.3 Bos taurus | reverse complement strand
TGTATATATGTTCTTATAAACTGTAAAGCAAAATATATCCTTTTAAGTATGCAAGAGATTAATTTTATTATATGTGTCATAGAATCAACAGTTAAATTTTTCATTATATTTTAATATAAATAATACTGTTTTCACTTTATCGCCTCAAGGGTGAAAGAAATATTGGTTTGTTGTTTATGGCCTGAACTTTAGAAGTTCATGCTTATTGTATCTAAAAATTCACTCCACCTCACTTTAATAAAATTTTGAAACATCTTCTGTTTGTGGCATACTTTATAAATCATTGACAATGTGTATACATTAGAAAGAACAAGTGGTAATCTTATATTGGGGAAACTTTAGCTTTAAACTTAAAAGTATTCCAGTTATATAGTTATTTTGAAAATCATACTACAAGATACAAAACAGAGCAATGACTGATTTTTATTTCAATTTTTAGATGGCTGAAGCTCATGAAAATTAAACAACTTATTACAAATCCATAGTTAGTGACAGAGTCCTGGCAAATGTTCCAGTTCTCACTTCATAGTGATGTGCTAACAAAGAAGGCAACAAGAAAGAATTGAAAACTTTATAAGCATGGGGATGGTTTGGATTTAAAAGGCATAGTCAGTAGTATAATGCAATTTATATTTGGGAGAATGAAAGAAAATTCAATAGCTCAAGCTTAGCACAATCTAGTAGTGATTAAGCACATACAGAGGATGAATTCTGGATCAGCAATGTCCCTGAATCAGGTGCAACCTAAGAGAACATAATGAAATCTTGAAGTGAAAAATTATTCCTGTTTATGAAAGTGTTTAAGGAAGAATAAAAAATGCTTTATATAATATTTAATTATTTAGAATACAATGACCAAACCAAAAAGACAAAGAAAGGCCTTTAATATACATGATGAAAGAAAAATAAATTATGCAATCTCTATTTCATATGAATTGCTCTAAAAATGACAAATATTTATTTTTATTTACATTCATTAAATATCATTAAAGAATCATTTTTATTACTCATTTATTGTCAAACAAACCTCAGAGTACTTTTTTGAAACAAGCTTTACTACATCAAAACTTCAAACCAAAGTCTTATACACAGACCTACAAACACTGTGTTGAGCTTGAAGCTACTGAATGGGTTTCAAATTGTCATAAAAGAAATGCATCTCAATATGTGTGACAGAGCATAATATTTTTTGCAAAATAACTATCCATACATTGTTGTCTGGATTGTGTTACTGAAATGTTTCCCAGACTTTTTCTAAATTCTTTCCTCTCTAAAACACCTTTTTAAATATTATTTTCCCTGTTTCCTCCATGAAATTTTAATATCACAGATATACTGTATATCTATTTATGTACTGTGGCCTTCCTGAAGGCCACAAATCCCAATAAAAGACAAGCCCCTTCAAAAATAATTTTTCTTTCCCTTGGAGTGACACTGTCCAGGTTGAAAACACATCTGACACAGCAATCAGATTTACAAGTATAGAAATTCTGAAAAAAATACTCTGATGGATTATATAAATGCACCATCACTCTTATGAAATTCACAGTTGCCTGGTTGGTTCTGGTCAAACACTAGGTAGTAAATTCAGCACAATCTGAATAGTCATCAGGTCATAGTTTTACTCTTTGTTATATAATTATCATTTTCCCCAGTTCTAAATTATGAGATATATGAATTTCATCTATAAATACTACTGTTCTTCATTGAAATATATCACTGTTACTATGGGAACATAAGAATTCGTAGAAATGTGCACATATCAAAGTCAAGTTTTCATGTAAAAATAAAAAAAATGTTACTTTACCTCCAAGGGAAAAATGCACAACTAACGGATCTATTTTTTTCTTAAGCATATTTTTTGAATGTAAACATACCCTTATTTCTGCATTTGAAAACTATGAAGTTAAGTTCAATTATGTATAACTTCATAATTTCAGTGACAATTAATGTTATTTTGCATTCACTTATGTATTAATAGGGACAATATAAACTATAGGAAAAAACTAAGATAAAGAGTGACACATAATTAACACTTAAAAAAAAAAAAACATAGCTAACTAGAGATGCTCAGTATCTTTCTGCTCTCCTCTGTAATCAGCTTCTTGCAATCAAAATCTCATAATTTTTATTCCCAGAAACCAGTGATATATTCAAATCGAATTTCTCTCATGCTGAGCCCTGTACATGTTCCTTTAGTGCACATTTCCTTCTTGGCTCACAGTGGTTCAAGATGTAAAACTTTGGTAAGGAGGGAAGATATGGTGCAGTTGTAAGTGAGATAATACACATGCTATTCTTAAAAGATTACTACTTCATTAACTAAAGTTTATATAATCATGATTTATATGTCTTCATACCTTGGGTTGAAATCATATATAATGCTTGCTCCTGGTGCTTAATAAGAGAAGAAACATGAACACAGACATCCTTTTACAACATTCACACCACCAAACACATACAATAATGAGGTGGATGAAACTGGAGCCTATTATACAGAGTGAAGTAAGCCAGAAAGAAAAACACCAATACAGTATACTAATGCATATATATGGAATTTAGAAAGATGGTAACAATAACCCTGTATACGAGACAGCAAAAGAGACACTGATGTATAGAACAGTCTTTTGGACTCTGTGGGAGAGGGAGAGGGTGGGATGATTTGGGAGAATGGCATTGAAATACATATAATATCATATATGAAACGAGTCGCCAGTCCAGGTTTGATGCATGATACTGGATGCTTGGGGCTGGTGCACTGGGATGACTCAGAGGGATGGTATGGGGAGGGAGGAGGGAGGAGGGTTCAGGATGGGGAACACATGTATACCTGTGGCGGATTCATTTCGATATTTGGCAAAACCAATACAATATTGTAAAGTTTAAAAATAAAATAAAATTAAAAAATAAAGAAAGAAAAAAAAGAAAAAGAAAAAAAAATAAATAAATACCAAAAGCAAAAAAAAAAAAATCTAAATATTATCAAATTTGCCTATTTCTAGAACTTCGTGAGTAACTTTATCTACCAGTTCTTACTTAATCCTTACGGCATTATAAATTAGAATTATTAGAATTATTGTATCTCCTTTGCATACAAAAAATAAGTCTTAGATAAGTTAGTTTATCTATATGTTGCTAAATGAAGAAACTGATATTCTAGGCAAGATACATATCATTTAAGAGCGTATGCAAACATTCTTAAATCAAACAGAAAAATATGGCATTCTAAATATGCCATTAATGTCAGACTTGGTTTAAAAATGCATTTTGGCAATGCATGCAATTCCATCCCCTCATCAAATCCTAGTGAGATGGTAAATACATGCATGATTGTACTTAAAGATGAGCACATAATTGGCATGAAAAACTCACGCAATTTTACCATTAATTTTCCAGAAATTTTAGTGAATTGTTTTAGAATTTGGAGGTGAGTGGAGTCAAATTGGCTGAGAAATAAGAAAGATAGAATAAAATAAGGGCTACAAAAATACATATTCACGAATAAGGACTCTATTTCAGATAAAATCTGTAATATAAAGTATTTGAAACATCCTGAAATAAAATAATCAAAACAATTTAATGGAAACATGAACAAGTCAGAGAAAAATGTAGTCCCAAGAACAATAAAAAATACATGACATATAAATCTTAAAATGCATTGTAAGTACTCACTGGTATCAGAAACAGTTTAAAACAATAATTATTATTGTTGAAAGAATGATTTTTCTCCCATTCTATTGGCAAAAATTAAAACTTGATTAGTTGATTCTACCTAAATTAATTTTAGATGTGAGAATTAATTCTATTAATGTCACTGATGGACATGAAAAGCAGTATAGTCAAAGACGTATAACCACATTGCCTGTATTAACCAAAATTTAAGTCAATGTTTCCTGTCGCTCTAGAAATTGTCTATCTAGGGATCTATCCTGTAGACAAACTGTATATGTATTTAAGTATGCTAGTTGCAGCATTGTTTGTAACTAAAAAAAAAAAAAAAAGGAAGAAAATATGTGTGGAATGTTATACCAGGGTGACAGTGAATGATGTATATATCCATATACTGACATGAAAGACAATCATAAGAAATTTCGCTTAAAAATAACCTAACTGCATATATTGGATAAAGCAATGGCAACCCACTCCAGTACTTTTGCCTGGAAAATTCCATGGACGGAGGTGGGCTGCAGTCCATGGGGTGGGGAAGAGTCAGACAAGACTGAGCAATTTCACTTTCACTTTTCACTTTCATGCATTGGAGAAGGAAATGGCAACCCATTCCAGTGTTCCTGCCTGGAGAATCCCAGGGACAGTGGAGCCTGGTATGCTGCCACTTTATGGGGTCGCACAGAGTCGGACACAACTGAAGCGACATAGCAGCAGCAGCAGCAGCAACTGCATATATAATTCCACTTATGTTTTCTAATTTGTGACACACAAAAAAAGACAAAGACACACAAAAACCTGTGTAGAAAAATGTCCAGGGAATAGACATCAAATTGTTTAGAGCCTTAAGAGGAGAGGAAAGGCTTGATGTTGAGTAAATAAAGCTAAGTAGCTTTTTCTTTTCTTACGTCTGCATTGATAAGTATCTGAATATTATTAGGAATTAGTATAATATAATTACAGTAATAAATGCATATTTGGGGAAATGAAATTAAATAAACAATGTAAGATGATACGGCTTCCCAGGTGGAGCTCATGGTAAAGAATCAGCCTGCCAATGCAGGAGATGCCAGAGATGCAAGTTTAGTCCCTGGATCAGGAAGACCTCCTAGAGAAGGAAATAGCAACCTTACACCAGTATTCTTGCCTGGGAAATTCAATGGATAGAGGAGTCTGGTGTGCTACAATCCACGAAGTTGCAAGAGTCAGACATGACTGAACACACACACACCATCTATGTAAGATGATAGATGTATTAACTAGCTTTATTGTGTTAATAATTTCACAATATGTACATCTTTTGAATCATCACTTGTATACCTTAAACTTACACAATGTATTACATGAATTACATCACAATCAGTTCAGTTAAGTTCAGTCGCTCAGTCGTGTCCGACTCTTTGCGACCCCATGAATCGCAGCACATTGGGCCTCCCTATCCATCACCAACTCCTGGAGTTCCCTCAGACTCAGGTCCATCAAGTCAGTGATGCCATCCAGCCATCTCATCCTTTGTTGTCCCCTTCTCCTCCTGCCCCCAATCCCTCCCAGCATCAGAGTCTTTTCCAATAAGTCAACTCTTTGCATGAGGTGGCCAAAGTACTGGAGTTTCAGCTTTAGCATCAGTCCTTCCAAAGAAATCCCAGGGCTGCTCTCCTTCAGAATGGACTGGTTGGATCTCCTTGCAGTCCAAGGGACTCTCAAGAGACTTCTCCAACACCACAGTTCAAAAGCATCAATTCTTCGGCTCTCAGCTTTCTTCACAGTCCAACTCTGACATCCATACATGACCACTGGAAAAAACCATAGCCTTGACTAGACGGACGTTTGTTGGAAAACTGGAAAAATAATTTCTACTATATTACATTTTACTAATACAGTATTTTTGCACATTTTCTTTGTGACCATCAAGCTCCATATTTCTTACTAAAACCTGTATGTTTGCACCACATAGGTGAAGATACACTCATTTAAAGAACTGACGGAAATAAGAGTATTTCCTTCATGGCAATTTCAAAAGTAATTCCCTCTTCATTTAGTACAGATTTAATTTATCTTAGGTGAAGTTGCACTTAGATAAGAATACAGGAGTAAGTTGCCATTCCCTTCTCTAGGGGATCTTCCCAACTCAGGGATTGAACCTGGTCTCCTGAATTGCAGAGAGATTCTTTACCATCTGAGCCACCAGGGAAGACCACTAATTCAGTAATTCCGTTTAATTAGACTCTTGACTACCCTTGAGTCACCAGGGAAGCGCTAATTATATATTCTAATATATAATATATAATTCTAAATATATATATAAAATATAATTCCAAAGTATAATATACAATTCTAAAGTTAACCCTGAAAACTCAATGATTATTGATGTTAATGTCAGTATGTTAAAATTGTAATTGATGACTTAAATACACATAGGATTACTACACTGTTTACTAACAATTAAAGCTGTTATGAGGGTTCCTAATTCTACAGGTTAAAATGACAAAATAAATATGCTCAGATTTGGGGTGTGGATATATGAAGGTGTATTGTATATGTAAGTGTATAGTACAGTGATATAAATAACACTAAATATTTTCTAATTTTGATAATCAATAGTTTTATACAATGTAAACTATAATTCATATTTTATTTTTAGGTTGGTGCAAAAGTAATTGCAGTTTCAGATTGTGAATTTTAAATCATTATACTTAGGTTCAAACACATCCTTATTAATCAAAATAAGAACCTTTATAATCAGCACAATTTTGCCAATGAGATAAAGTTGGTTTATTTCTGTAGTGTAAAAATTCGTGCTTTAGAATTTGACGAACCTTGGAAAGTATTTTTGCCTCCTGCTGGTTGAGGAAGCATTTTTCCTGTGAATAGTTGTCAAGATGATTGAAGAAGTGTAGTCAGTTAATGAGTGGTCAGGAGATTATGGTGGATGAAGCAAAACTTTGTAGCCCAATTTGTTCAACTTTTGAAGCATTGGTTGTGTGATGTGTTCGGGTGTTGTCATGGAGAAGAACGGGTCCCCTTCTGTTGACCAAAATCAGCTGCAGGTGTTGCAGTATTTGCTGCATCTCATTGATTTGCTGAGCACACTTCTCAGATGTAATGGTTTCACTGTGATTCAGAAAGCTGTAGTAGATCAGACATCACTAAACAGTTACCATGACCGTTTTTTTTGATGCAAGTTTGGCTTTGGGAAGTTCTTTGGAATTTCTTCTCAGTCCAATCACTGAGCTGGTCATCACTGGCTCTATAAAATCTACTTTACATCTCACATCTGATCAAGAAATGGTTCATTGTTATTGCATGGAAAAAGAGAAGATGACACTACAAAACGTCGGCTTTTTAAATTTTCTGTTGGCTCATGAGTCACCCACTTATCAAGCTTTTTCACCTTTCCAATTTGTTTCATATGCCGAACAACCATAGAAAGGTTGATGCTGAGTTCTTCCGCAACTTATCCTGTAATTGTAAGAGAATCAGCTTTGATATTTGCTCTCAGTTGGTTGTTATGAACTTCCAATGACTGGTCACTGTGCTCCTCATCTTCAGGGTTCTTGTTTTCTTTGCAAAATGTCTTCAACCACCACTGCCCTGTATATTCATTAACAGTTCCTGGGCCAAATGTGCTGTTGATGTTACAAGTTGTCTCTGCTGTTTTGTGACTCATTTTGAAATTGAATATGAAAATTGCTCAGATTTGCTTTTTTGTCTCACATCATTTCCATTGTCCAAAATAAACAAAAACTGAACAGCAAATAATGTCATTAGCAAAAAATATAAAGCAAGAAATGTACATTAAAATGATGTATAACAACCATATTTATTAATAATGTATTCCAATATCAAATGGTAAATTTCAACAATGCAAACAAAGCTGCAGTTATGTTTCCACCAACCTAAAACAAGTTTCTTACTTTTAAATTTTGTTTCTATAAATTGCCAGATATACATCCAGAAACATTTAAAGAAACTTATTCAGATTAACTCTGAAACAATTTAATGTGAAAGAACTTATCCTTTATTCTCAAAAAACATAAGCAACAAACATGTTTTAAAAATTAAATACCTTCACTAAACATCGGTGCTACATTTTATTGGGGTTTGATATATAATGCTCTAGCCAAGCTAAATATTTGCAAGGACAAATTTAATTCATCTTAAATTAAATGTGAAATTAGAATCCAAAAAATATTGTTTTTAAGTAAGATGGATCCAACTTGTCCTATCTCAGCAACCATTATCTATATTCCTCCATCTCAACATTATTTTACTTTCTATATAAATGGTTATAATATCTTCTTTTCCTTTAATATACTTTAAAGAGAAGTGTCATTCTTACTGCTTCAGAACAGGAAATTTGAATGCTGAGGCTCTGCCAAGATTCATAATAACATCACATTGTTTCTGATGTGCTTACAGTATCAACAGCTTGCCATAAAACAATTTATAACTCAAAGGCTTAAAATCCATTCCCTGTGAAACATACCTGCTGATGACTCACTTGCAAATGATCTAATTTTCAGGGTTATTTGAGTTTCCATATTGAACATTTTATATTAGATCCATCTTTTAATCAGAGCATATACTATGTCATATCTATGAATTGTAACCAATAAGTGTTTGCATACTGATTGTTCAGAACTCAAAATACATTTTCTCATGAAACAGTAGTTTGGTTTCAGGATGTTGGGCACAAAAATCCTATAAAGTGGCTAAAAATAATAACTCAAATTTTCATTCCTAAGAACAGAAGCTTTTGATATAGGAGGCAAGAAGTGAATAAAAAGAGAAAAAGGGCAAAGAGAAATAAAATTTTTTCAATATATGTCCTGATCTTAAAATCTTTTTCACATAGTAGATTGCTTAAGTTTGGGAAAATTACTTAATTTTTCTGGTCTTAGTTTGAAAAACAGGCTTATAATACTATTTTGATTATTTATATGATAATTAATGCATGATGCATCTTGATATACATCCCTAAAGTTTTTTATGAGTTTTGCTATAAATCTATTTCTTCAAAAATTCAAATTTTAATTAAATAAATTTTGTAGAAATATAAGAAACTTTCTGATTGTGTGGATTCAACATTTTGAATATACTTCACCGTAGTTCAGCTGGTAAAGAATCCGCCTGCAATGTGGGAGACCTGGGTTCGATTCCTGGGTTGGTAAGATCCCCTGGAGAAGGGAAAGTCTACCCACTCCAGTATTCTGGCCTGGAAAATTCCATGGACTATACAGTTCGTGGAGTCGCAAAGAGTCTGACGTGACTGAGTGACTTTCACTTTCACTTTCAGGAAGCATGATGGATTATTTTCCAGAGATATGCTATGTATCAAAAAGATAAAAAATATCCCTGTGTTCATAGAAGCTTGTTATTTCAGGTATAATCAATCCCTGGATTTATTATTTACTATTTATATAATTTGTCACTACCAAAGGGTGAGAGGTGGGGAGGATGATGAAGGAGAACAAATTTAAAATTTTAAAATTCAAATACAATTTGTTAGTTGTCCAAGTATTTTTAGATTTCATATATAAGACCTATCACTAATGGTAGTGTGGTTTTTATTCCACCTCCAAGTATGATACTAACCTCAAAAAAAAAAAAAAACTCTATAAAGTTGAAATGTACTTGAGAGTCATTTGGTAGCATTTGAAAAAGAATCAACGTATAGGAGAATATACTTCATAAAAAATACATCTCATAAGACTGATGCTTGCTTATCTTGGCTAAAAGCACTTTGGACAGTGGATTCATTTTATTTGTTTTTTCAACGTGGTTAATGCACAGAAAACCAAGTTTTATTGTTGATGCTTATGGTTGCCTTTTTCTCCCACATCGCACCTCTGACTAATGGCTAGGCACAGAAAGATAGAAAAAATTGTTAGTAAGAATGATATTTGAAGCTCTTGAAGGAGATCAAATCCTTTTAGCAAGGTAAATGGCCTATGACAATATCTGTAGATAGTTGTTATTTTGACTACAGCACGCATCAGGCAATTGAGGATGGTATAAGGAGTACATCCCAAGGTTGTTTTATGATACACAATGCTCCATTAAAATTAGTCCTTTATGAAACTAAAACCATGTGACTTTGTAAGATTTTATTTTCATTCTAAAGTGAATACATTTCAAGCACAATGTTTTTTCCAATTATCAGTGCAATGCATCTTTCTATTTAGTCACCTTTTTGCATTCAATCATCTTTTATGCTTATTCTGGAAGTTGGAGCTTACCATATTCAAAGTTTATTATGCTAACAAATTATCATTAACACAAAGATTTTTTAGCAGGATGAGAGTCATTTTAAGTTTTATTTATAATCAATAAGATGAGCAGAGAAACTGAATCACCAGTAAGCTTTTTTAGTTCTACAACAGTAAATACTCACAGTGAATATATAAACAGAATCAGGTTTGGACCATAAAAAAAGGAAATGTTTCCTTGTTGGTTTTTTAAAGGTGACTTTCCTTTTAAGATTCTTATTATCATTGCTAAAATTTTACACACCTTAGAGATTCAATAAATGTTCCTTTTTGATGAAGATAGGCTTGCTGTAAAGAATGTCAAAAAGATTAAAACTCAAACTCTCTTCTAACCAAGAAAACTTGCAGCAGAAATCTTTATGTTGATACATCTACCTCAAAAAGAAATGTATTCCCTAGATTTTATTGAAAGATTTGGAGGTCAGTTTGTCATATCTTATTAATTTTTATGCACTATATATTTGTAAACTGAAATAATGGAATTGATCATGTAGAATTTATACTTGCTTATGTTCTTTCATAAAAATAAATTAAATATTAAGATTTCAAGGTTTGCAATATGGTTTTGCAATGTTTACAACTTTTAACAAAAATGAATAAATTACCTATTTCTTTGGGTTTACCTGGTGGCTCAGACAGTAAAGAGTCTGCCTGCAGTGAGGGATATCCAGGTTCGATTGTTGGGTTGGGAAGATCACCTGGAAAGGGAAATGGCAACACACTCCAGTATACTTGCCTGGAAAATCCCATGGAAGGAGGAGCCTGTCAGGTTACAGTCCATGGGGTCGTACGCAAAGTGGCTGAGCGACTTCACTTTCATTTTGTCTGGATTAATTTGTGGATGTGTACATATGTCATGGCTATACATATATATATATTACACATACATATTCAAGAAAACACATATTATACATATGCGGTGCTGTGTTATGCTAATTTGCTTCAGTTGTGTCCAGCTCTTTGCAACCCTATGGACTGTAGCCCGACAGGCTCCTCTGTTCATGGAATTGTTCAGGTAGGACCACAGGAGTGGGTTGCTGTGCCTTCCTCCAGTTGATCTTCTTGACCCAGGAATTGAACCCGTGTCTCTTACATCTCCTGCAGTGGCAGGGGGTTTCTTTAATACTAGCACTTCCTGAGAACCCACATAATTTCTTGAGAAATTAATATCCAGTGCCTCTGCTCTTATTCCCTTAGGTCCTTCAGAGAAGTCTGGCTTTGGTCACCAACACAATTGTGAAATTGCTTTTGCCAGACATACCAGTGACCAAGAGCTGAATTGAAGGTGATCTAATCAGATTTCATTCTATTTTACTTTCTGAAGCATTTTAGTCTTTTGACTAAATTCTTTGGAATCAGAGAGTCTCTGTGCAAAAACCATTTGTATTATTACTTGTGCATACATTTTTGTTCTTTTAATTTACTTTGGATTCTCATTCTCCTTATACGGGACTAGTGCCCTACTCCTTGGTTGACTAAAGTAATTACACATGATAATACACAAAAAGAATATTTAATAGTATCTGATACACATCAAGCACTCAAGAAATGTTAACTACCCTTCCTTTCTAAAGTGATGTTTATATTTAACTCCTTTCACTCTATTTTTCTTTTCACCCAATCATGCTAAGTCATTTCAGTTGTGCCTGACTCTTTGTGACCTAATGGACTATAGCCCCTCAGATTCCTCTGTCCATGGGATTCCCCAGGCAAGAATACTGAAGTGGGCTGCCATGCCCTCCTCCAAGAGATCTTCCTGACCCAGGAACTCAACTAAAATTTCTTGTCTCCTGCATTGGCAGGGTTCTTTACTACTACCACTACCTGGGAAGCCATTTCACCCAATATTTGTATTGCACTTGAAATGTGTAATTCAACTGTATAGTCAAAGCTATTTCCCGTAGTCATGTATAGATGTGAGAGTTGGACCATAAAGATGGCTAAGTGCCAAATAATTTATGCTTTGAACTGTGGTGTTGGAGAAGGCTCTTGAGAGTCCCTTGGACAGCAAGGAGATCAAACCAGTCAATTGTAAAGGAAACAACCCTGAATATTCATGGGAAGGACTCATACTGATGCTGAAGCTCCAATACTTCAGCCACCTGATGCAAAGAGCCGACTCATTGGAAAAGACCCTGATGCTGGGAAAGACTGAAGGCAGCAGAAGGGACTGATGCAGGATGAGATGGTTGGATGGCATCACTGACTCAATGGACATGAATTTGAGCAAGCTCTTTGAGCTGGTAAAGGACAGGGAAGCCTGGCATGCTGCAGTCCATGGGGCTGCAAAGAGTTGGACACGACTGAGTGACTTAGTAACAATTCAACTGTAGATACACATTAGCCAAAGACCATCAGAAACACAGTTGTTAGCAAAACTAGATTCTCTACTTCCTGGAACAAAGGAGATATTTAATATAACTATTTCATAGCATAGAAAGGGTACTAGATGTACTAGAAAGGTTTGTGCTCAAGTTAGTTGTAGGAGAGTCTTGAAAGGAATGGTTCAGAGGTCAGTGGACTTAAATTGTAGTTCTAAACAAAGAAAACACAAAGGAGAACAAACAGAAGCTATTCATTCAAAGTTGTTTATAACAAAGGAGTTGGGCAGAATCACTTGAAGTTTATTGGTTCATTGGCAGGCACCCAGTGAGAAAGCATTCATTCTTTTCTTTATAGAGAGAAATAAAGGAAAGTCTTCAATTTTCCTCTGATAGGAGGCTGTTTGCATGAGGAAACTGGGGGCAATGTGACTAGAAGTTGGGCATTTATGTAAGTGGTTTGGGGACCACTTTTGGTTTTCTCTGGTGCTCAGAATCAGGGAAGAAAACTGGGGAAGCTGACAGTCATTGTTTTGGACTGACTGCTGCAGAGGTGGGTTTGGCTCACTGGTTAGGCTTTTGCAGAATTTGTGAATCAGAGCTCTGTTGTCATTTATGGCTGATAAGTGTCTGTTTTTATATTCAGTCCCTAAGAACCCATGAATTTGTGCTGAGTAAATCTTAGGTCAAGTTCTCTATGATCGTCTTGGACCCTATGCCTCTGGAAGGACTGCTTTAAGAAAAAAATTGAGTTAGATATTTTGCAATGAACATGGTGACTTTGATTTTATTCAGTTTACTATTTTGAGAACCATGGTATAGTGTACAAGCTGTGGTTTATTTTTCAATTCTCATTTCTCTTTTAACAATTTAGCAGCCAGCAGGTCAGGGTTTCACTTATCAAAAACCACAATTAAGATATATGCATCTGGATATTACAAAAGCATCTCAAAACAAATAGATAAGTTGTCCACTCATACCTGGAAAATATTTGTACTTATATTTAAGTACAGAGTACTCACCATTCCCCTTATTCCTTGAGTTTTATTTGTACTGATATAGTCAAGATTTTAGCTATCTCTTGAATGAACAATTGTAATATACCCCTAAGTGGTGTATGTAATTTCCCAACTCTAATCTATATACCTTCAAGCTACTAAAGTTTTATTTCTAAAGCATAGAATTTGCTTTAAAACATAAAGTTAATTCTGTATTTAATATACAACAAATCCAAAACATAATAAACTTCATATCCTTATTCAGCTCCCTTTTTCATAGACTTTACCTTTCCCTGCTTTATATATGTCCCTAAACTTCCAGATGTTCAAGCTGGTTTTAGAAAAGGCAGGAGAACCAGTGATCAATTTGCCAACATTCACTGGATCATGGAAAAAACAAGATAATTCCAGAAAAACATCTATTTCTGCTTTATTGACTATGCCAAAGCCTTTGACTGTGTGGATCACAATAAACTGTGGAAAATTCTGAAAGAGATGGGAATACCAGATCACCTGATCTGCCTCTTGACAAACCTTATGCAGGTCAGGAAGCAACAGTTAGAACTGGATATGGAACAGCAGACTGGTTCCAAATAGGAAAAGGAATACGTCAAGGCTGTATACTGTCACCCTGTTTATTTAGCTTATATGCAGAGTACATCATGAGAAACGCTGGACTGGAAGAAACACAAGCTGGAATCAAGATTGCCAGGAGAAATATCGATAACCACAGATATGCAGATGACACCACCCTTATGGCAGAAAGTGAAGAGGAACTAAAAAGCCTCTTGATGAAAGTGAAAGTGGAGAGTGAAAAAGTTGACTTAAAGCTTAACATTCAGAAGAGGAAGATCATGGCATCTGGTCCCATCACTTCATGGGAAATAGATGGGGAAACAGTGGAAACAGTGTCGACTTTATTTTTTTGGGCTCAAAAATCACTGTAAATGGTGACTGCAGCCATGAATTTAGAAGACACTTCCTCTTTGGAAGGAAAGTTATGACCAACCTAGATAGCATATTCAAAAGCAGAGACATTACTTTGCCAACAAAGGTCCGTCTAGTCAAGGCTATGGTTTTTCCAGTGGTCATGTATGGATGTGAGAGTTGGACTGTGAAGAAAGCTGAGCACCAAAGAATTGATGCTTTTGAACTGTGGTGTTGAAGAAGACTCTTGAGAGTCCCTTGGACTGCAAGGAGATCCAGCCAGTCCATTCTGAAGGAGATCAGCCCTGGGATTTCTTTGGAAGGAATGATGCTGAAGCTGAAACTCCAGTACTTTGGCCACCGCATGCGAAGAGTTGACTCATTGGAAAGAACTCTGATGCTGGGAGGGATTAGGGGCAGGAGGAGAAGGGGACGACAGAGGATGAGATGGCTGGATGGCATCACTGACTCGTTGGACGGGAGTCTCAGTGAACTCCGGGAGTTGGTGATGGACAGGGAGACCTGACGTGCTGCGATTCATGGGGTGGCAAAGAGTCAGACATGACTGAGCGACTGAACTGAACTGAAAGACTTGAAAAACTGACTCATTGGAAGAGACCCTGATGCTGGGAAAGATTGAAGGCAGGAAGAGAAGGGGGTGACAGAGGATGAGATGGTTGATGGCATCACTGACACGAGTTTGAGCAAGCTCCAGGAGTTGGTGATGGACAGGGAAACCTGGCACGCTGCAGTGGATGAGGTCACCAATAATTGGATACGACTGAATGACTGAACTGAACTGAAGGATGTGAATATTTCATGAGTCTGACAAATGCTTTCACAACATTGTTCATTTATTGCTTTTCCTCTTTTTTCTTGCCTGTAATTCCATGTTCATCTAAAACTTCAACATCCAGATTAATATAATCTCTTCACTAGCCTTCTCAGACAAATGTTCCTGCTTTTTCCCCTGTCTCCATTGCCCTGTATCTTAGACTCTCCATAGTATTCCAATTCACATTGTAATAACCTGGGGTCACACTGTATTAGGTGCCCCCTCATTATCTTATCATCTCCATTGTACACATGAGGAGACAGCAAGTTAAGAATTTGTGTGCTATCCTGAACATTTAGTTTTCCATATGTAAAATTTCTTATTTTATTGCCTTCAAAGCCTAAAATACTAGTGAATCCACCTTTCTCCTCCTGTGTCAAAATAGAAGCTTAAGAATGCTTGTTTTTCACCATTGTACCCACTCCAAGGCAGGAGTTAGATATAATTCATTTTTAAATTCCCTGTATAAATCATCGTCTCTCTTAAACATAATATAGGGCAGAAATTGAATGCATGTGACTAAATTTCTAATGCCGTTTCAGAAATATCTCAAAAATTAAAAATTTATCTCAAGTATTTTACTATGTAGGTTAAAATTTTCTTATCATCATATATATTTGTAATTGAAAAGGTAAATTTCATAAAATATTAACCTGAATTTTAATTTTTGACAAATTTAAATAGTTAATCTACTTGTTGAATCACCTACTTGTTTCTTCACCTTTCTTCTTTAGTAAAAAGCATTGTGAAAGTTTCAGAACTACATACTATTTACATACCATACCACTTATATATTAAACATTATTTAAATATACATTGTTTAAAACTATCTGCATACATGCCAAATGTATACTCCTTTGTTGATAATGCATTACGGAGACATGATGCACTATTTGTTAGTTATTGTTTTAACCAACTTCAAAATATAAGTCAAGCATATCTAAGGGAAAATATATTTTTGGACAAATAGATATTGAAATTGCATAGCTGAAAAGAAGAAATATAGCATTTTGTAGTTATCTCCTTAAGTCACAATTCCTTTGTTAACATACAATCAAGCAAAAAGTAAACCTAGGCTTATCAGGAGAGGCTTTTTTGAAAGGGTTATCAAAGAATGGGAAAGAGAAGACTGCAACAGGGGAGATGGAGTATTAACATAGGTAGAATGCTCTTAATCTTCTCTCTTTTTCATAATCACAGAGCTCAGGTAAAATTCAACACTGCTAGTATTCTGTTACATCACAATTTATATCATATTATCTATTTATCCAAAGCTGCCCTGAATGTGGAAAATTCTTTGAAGAGGCCAGAGTCTGTACAAACCTAGCCTTCCCACACACTCACAGCCCAAGCTGGATGTTATCAGTCACCTGGGAAGGTGACTTCAGAGAAATAATGTGAAATAATGTTTCATGATGAAGATTCATCAGTACACCTAAGGCTATTCCATTGGTCTCTTTCATGTCTGTTTTCCAATATCCTGCTTACTTATTGCAAAAAGCAAAAATTCAGCAGTCACAGTATTCTCAGATGCCCTTTAGTAAGTTTATTTTAAAAATAATTGTTTCTTTAGAAATTGTACATATCCATCACATATAGAAAATTAGGGAAATACATCAAAATAAAAGAAATGAAAATTAATTGCAATCATATTACCAATTAATAAATACTGTTAACATATGTGTGCATCACATACATATTTCTGTACTTGAGATTATGCTATTAAAATTTTTGCATTCTAGTTTTTTATATCTTACATTTTATCATTTATATGACAAAATTATTATAAAATAATTTAAAATTTTGTATAGAAGTCTATTCTAATAGCCCCATATTGTCATATCATGTTTAATGAAATATTATTGATTTTTCATTTCCTATTTTCCTAATAAGGTTAATGATGCTTAATAAAAATAATAGCTCATTAATATTTATCTGAATCTGATTACTTCTTAAAGTTATATTCATGTAATTATAATTATTGGCATGAAGAATATGAACATTTTAAAATATTTATATCTGAGTTACCTTCTAGAATGAAGTGCTAAATATATTATTTTACTACATTTTGTAATAGATATATAATCAAACTTTCTAAATTTTAAAAAATGTAATAGTTAAGTAATATTTCATTATCTAATATATATTTATTGATAATGTTGAACAGAATATTATCTCATTTAATTTGCAATTTACAAATAATGCTGAGCATTTTTTTTCCTTTTTGAATTAATCAGCCTCTTTTCTACAAGAATCCTTCTTTTTTAGTTGTGTTCTTTGTATTTATATGTATTCATAGCACATAACTTACACATAAAACGTTTTTGTTCTAGACTGTGAGTTTATTAAGCATAAGGGCCAGCTTTTTGCTTTGTTTTGTTGTTTTTTTTATATAGTGCATGTGATGAATGTTTCTGGAGAGAAGCATCTAGCAAACACAAAAGCACATGTTACAAACCTGTGACACAGATGAGCTAATGTGGAAATTAGTTACTCAAGAGCAGCAGAGATCATAAAAGAAATGACAAATTCAGACAGGATATTGGAAACAGAGAGGAGAGACAAAAATCAAGTCGTCCTTGATTTGTTTAAAGGTGGTTGTGTAGTTGGCTGTCAGCAACCAACAGAAAAATTGGAACAAAAGGCTAGCAAGTAACATGGAAACATCATTCTAATTTGCACCTTATTCAAAGATTTTTTCAAGCTCTCTCCACTACATTTTGAAGTAGCTAGTATGAGTCCACTGACAATCTACCAACTGTATTTAAAGGGCTTTTTATCTGTAAATGTGGAGAGCTTCAGACACAGAATGTACAGATATTTGGACTGTTTTAATATCTGACTTAGTTTTACTAAGATTAGATTAGGTGTGGAAAACCTGATAGATAATAAAGCTGATTAAATGACAAATATATGATCAGAGATAATTCTTTATAAAACATTGAATGTCCAAAGGTGTTCCAGATAATTGGTCAATGCAGAGTGATGCTCTGAATATCCAAAACAATGTATTGCACTTTGGACCCTCATTGTCTATAACTGATCAAAATATTCAGGTAAGGCTTGGTGTGCATGCCAGTTGGCACCATATATTTCCATTTTGAGCTACATTTTGCAAGGAAATGCTAGATAGCAGTTGGATATAATTTTTCCATAATGAAAATATCAAAACATCTTCCCAGTTACCCCATAACAAACAATATTCATACAAAAAAGAAACTATTTAATAAAAAGTGTAGTTGCTTTTACACACTTTTATAGCAGCTTAATCATATTTTGGCATAATCAGCCCTGAAATAAATCTTGTATACATTTCAATAGAAAATATTAAAGCTGAATAAAAAATTGCACAGATCTAGTTTTCTCATGCATAAGTTTTTTAAAACGATGCTCAAAATTATACAGAACTATGCTGCTGAAGCATTTCTTTAATGAATTGGAGTGAATGATAGTACATTTTATAAACAAACAGGCGCATAGAAACAGTAAAGTGAAGAGGAGGATTCAGAGAATTGCATTGTGCTAATCCTGAGAAACTAATTCTTTTGATGTAGTACAAGAACAGTCTATATTCCATTGACTTCAAATAAGAATATATACTGCAGAAGCCATTCAGAAATTGCTGTTCCATCAGGGTACATTCAGTGAATCAATGTAGCATTTGTTCACTCTTTTGGCAATGTGGGCTGTACAGGTGCTGTCAGAGTTCCAAAATTCTACCAATTCATCTAAAAGAGAAAGTGATTTCATTTTTTTAATAAATATTTTTATACAGCTTAATAAGTATTAATTTTGTTAGATAGAATGTGCTTTTATTTAGTGTTTTCCTTTGAAGAAATTTATAGTGTCTGATTTTAAATATATTATGATTATATTTTTGTGGGACACCATGATGATTTGGGAGTATAATTTTAGTAGGTTAATATTTTATTTATTTTATAATTATGATTCCTCAAAGTAATGCCAAATATGAAATTTTATGTTTAGTACAAGTAATATTGATGGTCTATCTAAGATGCACGCTGCTGCTGCTGCTGCTAAGTCGCTTCAGTCGTGTCCGACTCTGTGCGACCCCATAGACGGCAGCCCACCAGGCTCCGCCGTCCCTGGGATTCTCCAGGCAAGAACACTGGAGTGGGTTGCCATTTCCTTCTACTCTAACATAATAAAAAATGTGCAAATCTTGTTGGTTGTAGCAGAAAGTCATGTTTCCAATTCAATTGGCACTTTTTATTAAATTGCTTAGTACAAAAAAACATGTTTTATTTGAAGAGGCCTTTATATACAAAATATATAAAAAGTATCAAGTAAAGTCAAGTGCCAGACTCAGTCTCAAATGAGATTTATGCTTTCATAATTTCTTTTGCAAATAGCTTTCAGAGTTTCATTAGAAGCTAGGCTGAAAGCATTCTGTTTCAGTGTAGAATATTTTAATAATTTGGATGGGGGAAATTTTGCAAACATGCTTGTTTTAGATCAAAAATTTTTCACTAGGGTGGTATTATGAAATAGGGTCTATTTTTCTAAGGTGATTTTATTCATGTAGTGTGCAGTACGTGTGACCTTGAAATAGTTACAAAGCCTAACAATATATGAGTATGCTGCTGCTAAGTCGCTTCAGTCGTGTCTGACTCTGTGCGACCCCATGGACTGCAGCCTACCAGGCTCCTCCATCCATGGGATTTTCCAGGCAACAGTACTGGAGTGGGGTGCCATTGCCTTCTCCCATATACGAGTATATTCACCTTTAAATTGAGGGCAATAATAGAAACTTTTTCATAGAAAGTGTGTAATTTTGAAAAGCTTTGTAAAGTGTTACTCTTATACAAACATAAAGTGAACATCTGACAGAGTTGATATTTAACCTACTATTTAATAATGGAAGTGGTAACACGTTATGAACAGCTAGAGAGAATTTAAGTGTATATGTAGAAATAGAAATAAAGATAGATATGAAATTGATAGATTGCTGAATAAAACACAAAACTGGTTAGCATCCAACAAATCCATAAATCACAATATTTCAGGTTATCTCTTTTATTGTATAGAAATTATTTACATCTCTATCAGGCAAAATTCTGTAAGTTTACCACTGCCCCTAGAGCGTTGGTATGTGTGTGAATGTGTATGTGTGTGCTTGTGTATGTGTGTGCTCAGTTGTGTCCAACTTTTTCCCACCCTATGGACTGTAGCCTGCCAGGGTCCTCTGTCCAAAGAATTTTCCAGGCAAGAAATACTGAAGTGGAATGCCACTTCCTACTGAACCAGGGATTGAACCTGCGTCTCTTGCATTTTCCTGCATTGGCAAGCAGATTCTGTACCACTGTACCAACCTGGGAAGCCGAGAGGGTTGGTAATCACTAGTAAATACGCCCAGAGTGGCATGAAGAATAATTACCAGTTATTTACTTATCTTTTTACTTATATTCAAGTTGGGAATATTTTTGATCTCACAATTTTCCCCTGTTGTGATCACAATTGCCAAGAATTATTCTTGATCACACACAAAAAAATCTGACCTTATTAGATTTATAGTGATCATTTACACAGATAAAACAAGAGTGTTACTTAATTCAATAAGCTATCTTCAGACTTGAAAAGTTTTGCAGCTAATAATGTCAGTAATTAACCTATGTGTATAAAGCTTAAAAAGAAATCCTAGATTGACTCTCCAAATTATATAACTACTTCTTTATTGGTGAAAGTAAGATTCAAGATTCTTTTCATCAGATTTCAACTGTTATACCTATACATTTGGCTTAATTTCCTTAGTTGAGATTCCCTAAGATGTATTAAAATCCTTAGATTACCAGATAATGCATTTCTTACTAAGAAATTTACCTGTGAATTTTAAAAGTGTGGCATTTACTTGGAAATCCAGGTAGCAAGTCAGATTTCTTGGAAGAATAGTACAGAATTTGTCTCCAAATATTAAGTAAACCCCTATTCCTAAATACATGCTTGTCATATCTGACTAGATAAAATTTGTCTCAAATGTAACAGTCCAAATACAGCTTTGGTTGCACTGATTTGTCCAATTTTATCCTGGTAAGACAGAGGACAGATCTGTATAGCACTCATTTTTATAAAAAGACTCAGCCAAAAAATATTTGCTTTTGATTTTTGAAGAGACAAAGAGAATCAGATATTACTTTAAAATGGTTCATTTTGGTGTACAAAAGCAAAACTTCCTAAATAGTGGGTTAGAGATAATTTTAAAAGTAAGATAAAGTGCTTTGTCACCAGTTCAGTTCAGTTCAGTCGCTCAGTCGTGTCCGACTCTTCGTGAACCCATGAATTGCTGCACACCAGGCCTGCTATGTCATATACCCATATAAAATAGACTACTAAAAACAGTGCTAACAGTATTTCAAGACTCCCGTGTGAAACAATTAAACCCGACAAATTTTTTTCAAATTATATTTTAGAATTTGAATGATTGGCAGCTTAGGACATTGACCCCTGAGCAAGGAATGACAGAAAATGATGAGCCCTGTGGCTCTTTTAGCTTATGCCTGACACAAGTGAGTTTCCAGGATATGGAGAGATGGGACTACAGAAGCAGAAACCATAGTGATATGATTGATGGTTTCGAGGAGCCCCTGAGCCAAGGAATGGGTATAGTCTTTAGAAATCAGAAAATGCAAGTTAACAGTGTTTTCCCTAGAGACCTTGGTAGGCACACTGCCCTGCTGACATCTTTACTTCAGTTAAGTGAGATTCAACTTGAATTTCTGACTTGCAATATTATATAAATTTGGGGTGTTTTCAAGCCAAGTTTGTGATGATTTGTTACAATAGTAATTGAAACTAATATGTCTTTCAATTTGGTTCAGTGCACACAGGCAAAGTCATGTCTGACTCTTTGTGACCCCGTGGACTGTAGCCCTCCAGGCTCCTCTGTCCATGGAATTCTCCAGGCAAGAATACTGGAGTGGGTTGTCATTTCTATAAGGGCAAATAATATTCCTTCTCCACTCATAATCTTTTATAACTTGCTATACTTCCTTAAGTTTTATCTTTCATTATACTTTTACATATTCTGAGACAACCTATATCTATAGTTTAGAACAAAACTATTTACTTTGCCCTTGAAAAAATTAAAATTCTTCCTGTTGTCTTGCATGCCCCTTCTGTTTCTTTGTCGCAATTGCTCTGAGTAAAATCTAAACTGTGTGTGTGCTTAGTCACTCAGTCATTTCCAACTCTTTGTGATCCCATGCACCGTGGCAACCCATGCTCCTCTGTCCATGGGAATTCTCCAGGCAAGAATACTGGAGTGTGTTGCCATGCCCTCCTCCAGGGGATCTTCCCAACCCAGGGATCAAATCCAGGTCTCCCACATTGCAGGTGGATACTTTAGTGTCTGAGCCATCACAGAAGCCTATAATCTAAACTACCTATACGAATTTTTAATCAGAGTAGCTTACTCCTAAATGACAGATAAAGCTATGAGGTAGAAAGCTCCAAACTACCACAATCAAATGTTTTAGCTGGTTAGAAAAACTTAAAAATACATTAACACAAATATTTATAGACACATCTCTTTTATACTTTTTTTAAAGAGGTAACTGACTCAATTTAATAATAAATTATTATTATATAATGAATTAACTCAATTTAGTAATCCAAAGATTTAAGTTACCTAAATATCTTGGAAATCAGATCAGATCAGTTGCTCAGTCGTGTCCGACTCTTTGCGACCACATGAATCGCAGCATGCCAGGCCTCCCTGTCCATCACCAACTCCCGGTGTTCACTGAGACTCACGTCCATCAAGTCAGCAATGCCATCCAGCCATCTCATCGTCTATCGTCCCCTTCTCCTCCTGCCCCTAATCCCTCCCAGCATCAGAGTCTTCCAATGAGTCATCTCTTCGCATAAGGTCGCCAAAGTACTGGAGTTTCAGCTTTAGCATCATTCCTTCCAAAGAAATCCCATGGCTTATCTCCTTCAGAATGGACTGGTTGGATCTCCTTGCAGTCCAAGGGACTCTCAAGAGTCTTCTCCAACACCACAGTTCAAAAGCATCAATTCTTGGGCGCTCAGCCTTCTTCACAATCCAACTCTCACATCCATACATGACCACAGGAAAAACCATAGCCTTGACTAGACGAACTATCTTGGAAATAGTTTAAGATGAAAAAGAAAAAAAAAAAAATAGTGATGTAAAAACTTCTGCTGTCATTATTATGTTATTATAATTCATGTTAGCTTACTTGATCATATAACAAGTATAAGCAATAATTCAGTTTAACTAGTCCCTTGACTGAGCCACCAGGGAAGCCCCATTTAAAATATACGTAATACAAATGTATTAAAGATAAGTGAATAAATACAGTGTACATGTGCACTATCCTCAAAAAAACCACACATAGCTGTTTAATATTTTTCAAAACACACAAAATTATTATACCAGTCTAAATATTTGTCTAAACTATGAATGTAGACTTTGAAAATATTTTTTAATCCAGAAATTTATCTAAGGATTGTTTTTCCTTAAAGTTCTATATGTTTAAAGTATTAAGATTCACATTTTTTAATTCTCAGAGAATTGGAGAATATTTTATTTACTTAAGCACTTGTTAATACCTGTAAGTCATTAAAAAGAGATCTCCTTTTATGCAAGAGATTTTAGAGTAGGAAATAATCTCATTCTTACATAAAAGGGAAAAACTTTTCTCAAGTACGAACACACAAACTCACAGACACATAGGGAGTTTATATTTTTGGTTCTACAAAATCATCCACAAGTCAAAAGAAAATATAGAAACACAATGACTGATCATTCCAAATCTCAAGGCCTGTTTTCTTTCCTAGCACACAGAAAAACTATTATTGATTGGAGCTCATAAATAAACAAACAAAAAAGACTAACAAACTAGATTATCTGTCCTCTCTCACTCAACAGAGAGTTGTTCTTAATCATTTGTTTACAGAGATCACCAACATTCATATCATTAAACTAAACACTGCTAAACTAAATTCCTACCATAGATGAGAAGTAAGTTATCAGCCGTGTGAATCAAAGAAACAATAAAGTCAGTATCCTGTAATAAATAATAATAGAAGCAAGCAAGCAAACAAACAAACAAAAAGAGCAAGAACTCCAAAAGCAGGGGAGGGAGGGGACAAAGTTCAAGTACTATCACTTTTTGACATTTACTCCAGGTGTCTGTGAACCAAGAAAGATAGGAAGGGGGTAAGAAAGGGAGGGAGGGAGGAGAGAGAGGCGGGAGGGAGAGAGGGAAGGAAGAAAGGAAGGAAGAAAATAAAACCAGCCTGGGCTAAACAATCCATAAGGCACCTGCTGAGAAAAAATTCTCCATGCCTATCTCAAAGTTCTCTAAACAGAGGCAACAGCTTCCTGTCTAGATTAATACTTCAGGATGTTTGTAGAGCCTGTGACATTAGAAGCTACAGTGTGTTCCTCACTCCAGGCCAGGTAACAGATTTGTTTACTGTAGAGGAGAAGGAAGATATCTCCTTCAGGGTCTGAGTTTGGATAAGTTTACTAGGAGCTACTTGAAAAGTATCTCCTTTCTTAGCTGTGTTACAAATACGCTGAGTGTGCAAAATTCACCTAAGCTCATCTTTGTGTCATCCCACATGAGGGTGCAAGGGAAGTTTTGAAAACCAGAAATTGTACTGCCTGCTGTGCTGTAATAAAGCCTTTTGCTTTGTCCCAGGAGTTTCATATCCTCTGCAAACATCAGTGAAAACTGGTTGGCTAACTTTTTAACTTGTAGGCTAAAATCTTAGACCCTGAACCTTTCTTGACAGGTGCATTTCTTTAACCATGCAGTTTCCTTGAATATTTTAGGGATGTCTACTTGGGCATTTTCCCAGATTATTTCCAAAACTGTTAAAGCATAAGTTCCAAAAGTTTAAAAATATGACTCTCCTAAAAATATAAAATAAACATGCATCCAAGATTTTCTTTGAATCATTAACTAATAAGGTCACAGGCAAATTATTATGACTCTTTTAAAGAGCATTGGAGAAGCTAGGTTATTTATAGAAAATAAGAACATTGAGTTGGATACAAAAGTTGTTAATGTTCAATTGGAATAGAAACCATAACTTCTGGCCTTTTACCAGAACAAAATAGTCAAGACAACCCTGCTGCTAAAAAGTTGTAAAATACTCTAATGAAAAAGTTGTAAAGAGTTCAATTTCACCTAGTAATCTATTGTTTATTTCCAGGTTTCAGATCATATTTTGTACTTACAGTTTGAAAGATTAGAAGGTTAATATATTTAAATCTTTTAGAACAGATCTAAAGAATCTTTAGATCTTTAAGAATCAAAAATCTTAAGAGTCTTTGTTCTTAAGCAGAAAATTAGATGCTCTCTCTCTCTATATATATATATATGTTAGCTATTATTCATTTATTTATTTCATTTACAAAACCAAGTATGAAACTGTTTTTTGTTCTTCTAGATAGGAAATACAGCTGAATCTTAGTTTATCAATGATAAATTATCATAGATAATTAATGAGGCTACTTCCCTTCCACCCAAACAGCCATAACACAATGGTATCAAAATCTTAGGCCACTTACCTTAATCTATTCTCCCTTTTTATTTTACCATGCTCACTCCATGTGATAGGAACACTGTCAGAATTCTGTTACAGTAGAATTAGTAATGAATTCTCCCTCAGTCATGGTTCCCTGATGCTTCCATTGTGTATAATGAATTATATTCTATGCATCCAGAAGTTGCTAGCTATATATTGTCCTTGGGAGACTTTAGAAAACAGCCATTAAAATTCTTCTATGTAGTTCTACATTCTCTTGAGGAACCTTGATTGAGAAAGGCTGGAGCTGGACAAGCAACACTTGTAACAGATTGGGGAACTGTTAGAAACTTGAAAGCTCAGGATCTACCTCACCAAAACTCCAGAATGACAATTTTAGTCAGATACCAAAGTAATTCATATGGCTATTAAAGTTTCTGAGGCACCGCTCCAGAGTATCCAGCTGCATAGATTTTCTTCTGTTTATGATGGCGTTCCATCCTGATAAATCCACTGTAATGTTGTAAATAATATGTCAAAAACGCATTTAATACCTCAACATTACTTAGCATTGTAGCCCATTTAGCCTACTTTAATGTGCTCAGAACACTTACATTAGCCTCCTGTTGAGCAAAATCACCTAACACAAAGCTTATTTTATAATACAGTATACATATAATTCATTGATTACTGCATTGAAAGTAAAAAGCAGAATGGTTGTTAGTGTTCTGCTTATTCCCATCATGATCATGTGACTGACTGCGAGCAGCATCTCCCTGCCCTGTTGAACTTCATGAGAAACTTATTGCAGAAAGCTAGCCCAGAAGCAGATCAAAATTCAAAATTCTAAGTACTGTTTCTATTGAATGTGTGTTGGTTTCACATCATCATGAAGCTGAAAAATCATGTCAAACCATTGTAAATCAAGGACTATCTGTTGACTAGACTACACCAGAGGATAAATCTTCATTTGAGAGGCAGCTTATGTAGCAGTTAACTGTGAGGCCTCTGAAGCCTGATGACCTAGTTTAAAACTTGGTTCCACTATTTAATAGTTTGATGACTTCTGCAAGATAAATAATCCTTAACTAAAGTACTTCAGTTTCTTTATCTGTAAATTGAGTTTAAGGATACTAATTCATTGGGTTGTAGAATGGAATTCAGGTTATGCAAATACTTTCTATGAGCACCTGACACATGGTAAGCTCTTAATAAATGAGAATTATTGTTACTTATATCTGTGTCTTAGAGACACTTTTCTCTAAGTGTCTCTAAGTGATTTTACCCAGATACAATAGTTGGATATATTTTAATTCTTACCCTTTTGAACTGAATTTTGTTTACAACAATATACACTTTCTTATATTAATATTTCATGCTTTTCTATATGAATTTAGTAAAGAATGTCACAAACACTATAGGAAAACGAAATTTGAATATTGCCTCATATTGCCACATTCAAGAATTTCAAGATGACATTTATGTCAGATAAATTACATTTATTTTTATTTTAAAAGCCGGTCTTATGTGACTTTCAGTTGTTATAATATTGGATCTTTTTCCATTAATAAGTACACATACACTTTGCCACATCACTCATTATCCTAAAGTAAAGGAATTTAATTTTTAATTGATGTATCTATGAAAGAAGAGATATTTAGCTCTAAAATAACTTAGTCCAGAAGTTTAATTGCAGCCTAGGAAATAAGATAGGGAGTTTAGAGAAGGGTCATTCTGAGGTGGAGGAAGCTTTGGAATAATCTGACAACATTTCGGTATTAGTACAACATGAATACCATAGAGCTATATATACAGAATGGTATTCCTAATAAAGCTATCAATCTAGGAGAACTAGGCAGAAGATCACTTCCTTCTCTAGGAAGAATTCCTCTACCTTTGTTTCCATAATAATACCCTCATGTGAGCTTTTGGTATCTTTCTCAGTGTTTCTTTTGCCATCTTTTGCTGAATCATTCACTTTTCTGTTTTCCTTAAAAACTTAAAATATTTGTGCATAATAACAAGAATCTAATACTACAGATGCAGATAAAAATAAAAAACAATAATGTTTTGCTCCAATTCTCCACACCCCCTCTCCTCACCCTTTAAACTATTTTAAAAATTTTGTTTAAAAAATATTTCCTGGTTTCATCCCCAAGATTAAATAACAGACTTATTTGCTGTTACTTGATATATCCATTTTAGAATTTGGTCTATTTTTAGAACTTTAGGTCTATTTTTACATCACTATAATTCCCTTTTTTATATTTTAGCATCTGTCTCCACACACTAGACTTTTAAGCCCTGAAAAAGCAGAAATGCATATCCTCTTGGCTTACTGCTCTATTCTCAGTGATAGAATAGTGCCTGACAATCAGTACTGGTTGAATAATAAATATTGATCAAAATTGCTCACATTTCAATCCTCAGAAATTTTAACCCTCCAGTTTTGATAATTTATGTTATTTTTCTTTTTCTTCCTTTAGTTAAATTTTCAATTTTAATTATCTACCTAAATGAGTCCCTTACTTCTTGAACTAGAAACACCTAACTTTCTAATGATGAAGGCCCTCAATTATTTTCCCCATTACCTCTTTTCTACTCATAGATGATGTTTTCTAAACAAGACCATTCATATTTATAGTCTTCATCTTGATGGGTTGTGAATTTATATCATTATTTTTGTATTATTTATGAGTTGCACAGTGGAATATTCCACACAATGGAATATTCAAATAATATTTTATAATAGCAAATAAGTCTGTTATTTAATCTTGTGGATGAAAGTAGCAAATATTTTTAAACAAACTGTTCAAATTATAAAAATATTATTTTATACTTCCATTTGGTTATCTGAAAATTACTGTAGGAGATTTAGTTTAAAAAAAATTACAGATGAGATTTCCAAAATAACACCATGCAAAGTTTTAATGACAGTATTAATTTCAGGAGTTTTGTTAGACTCTCATGAAAATCAAACTTTTGGAAATTCCTTCATGACATTGCTATAAAATCCATATATTCTAGAGCTTTAGAGATTTGTTTCTACACCTAAGTCATACAACCTTGAAATGATGTTGTATATAAAATGAGCTAGAGCTCTACTGTTTGTTTGTTTTGTTTTGTTTTTTTAGCCAAATAAAAAGTTCAAAACCGTGAAGGATTTAAGATACTGTCCTCTGACAAGTTAACAAGTTATCTTGCTACAGTTAAACACACACACAAATCACAGCACTTAGTCCAAGATCATCATAGCAGCACTTGTACCCACACAAATTCCCCCACAGAGGATATTTCGAGCTTCAGATGAACTTAACATGTGCAATGAGGTTTACACCACAGGTGATAAGATCAGATCAGATCAGATCAGATCAGTCGCTCAGTCGTGTCCGACTCTAGGCTCTTGAGAGTCCCTTGGACTGCAAGGAGATCCAACCAGTCCATTCTGAAGGAGATCTTTGGGATTTCTTTGGAAGGAATGATGCTAAAGCTGAAACTCCAGTACTTTGGCCACCTCATACGAAGAGTTGACTCATTGGAAAAGACTCTGATGCTTGGTGGGATTGGAGGCAGGAGGAGAAAGGGACGACAGAGGATGAGATGGCTGGATGGCATCACTGACTCGATGGATGTGAGTCTCAGTGAACTCCAGGAGTTGGTGATGGACAGGGAGGCCTGGCGTGCTGAGGGACCCTAATATTATGAGGGTCAGATCTTATATATAGCATCTGTCAGATCCCTCCCTTTTAAACACTGGGGATAAAAATAGAGAACTTTTCTCTGGAATATAAAGAAATTATCCTTGGCTAGAAATAAAGACTTCTGGGTCTATTACCTTTGAAACTTGTGCCAATACATCCAAGGAAGAGGAGTCTTTAAATCTCTCCTGAGCAACTTGCTATCTTGAACTTCCAAGGCATGCTTGTCATTCAGTAATAAACCCAACTAAGATAAAATGTGAAAACACTCAATGAAAATATTTCCATTGTTTCATCCCAACAATAATTTTCCTCAATGTTGTTTAGTGATTAGTCATTGTTTCTCCAAGCGGCTGCAAAGCAAATTGGTTGTATAATATATTTTCATATAAGCCTTAATTTGTTTTGGGTCCCCTATTAGGTTTAATTGCTTTATTTCTATGTTCACATTAATAGTTTAATTTCACACTATTCATGTTAAACCTTATAACAAATCATGTGACTTGATGGGGTAAATTGTTCAACTTCGTTTGTTTTAGGATTCTCTTGGCTATTTTTGAATTAGAATTAGTTGATTGATTACCATGAATGAAATTTACATAATTTTATTTACATTGAATTGAATCTATAAATCAATATTGCTAGAACTAATGCCTAATAATATTTAATAATCTTATTTATAGCATCATATTTTATGGTTAATATTAAAATATTTAAAATATAAACAAATTAATGGGTAGTTCAAAATAACATCTCAACTATCATGAATACAGTGTATAAAAAAAAGACTTATTTATTCAATGGAGCTTATCTTACAGTAGAAAAGAATAAACTACAATCACCTACTTGAACAGTCTTCCCAGGAAGCACTAGTGGTAAAGCACCCACACGCCAATGCAGGAGACATAAGAGACTCTGGTTTGATCCATAGTGAGGAAGATCCCCTGGAGGAAAGTATGGTAACCCACTCCAGTATTCTTGCCAGGGAAATCCCAGAGAAGCCTGTTGGGCTCAGACTCAGCTGAAGCAACTTAGCACACAGGACCCACCTGAACATAAACTTATCTCAACAATTAATACTAAATAAGTAAAACAAATTTCCAAGAAACATATTTTTTTCTAAAAATGTGTTGAGTATAGGTATGTTCCTTATCACATTTGGGACAATTTTGGTAAATTTGGTGGTGTTGCTTCTAGGTTAGTTGTTGGTATTTCCCTAAACTAGTCCTCAGACTACAGAACTTGAAGACATATAATTGACCCTAAAATTCACCTGGCAATTTAGGTGACAATCTGTGTTAACTTGTTGGCTTTATCCAAATGATTTAAAAAAGAGAGAGAGAGGAGACAAAAACAAAGAAACAATTCTTTTTTGTTTATGCTGGAGGCAGTTTTGAGACTTGGAGCAAGCTGTTCACTGATTTTGGGCTCCTAACCTCCCACAGAAACTGAGAGATAAGTGGTACCATCTCCCTTCATTTCAAAGAGATGGCTCCCAGGTTCTTAGAAAGACTTTCCTGGGTCACCAAAGTGACAAAAGGCCAGCTAGAAAGACCTTTTATCTTTAGAATAAATTATATACATTTCAAAAAGATAAGAAAGTGCTTACAATTTTCTAAGGAAAATACTGGAAGAGAAGGAACAGAAGAGAGGTCTTATTTTCAATAAAGAGGATTAATCAAGCGCTTATTTTTAATTTATATTTTTCCTTATAGTTGTGAGATAAAATACAAGATGTCCAGATAGATTTTAATTTTAGATAAAGACATTTAGTATATATGAGACATTTATGTATATATATGAGCTTTTCTGGTGGCTTAGATGGTAAAGAATCCACCTGCAATTGGGAAGATCCCCTGGAGGAGGGCATAGTTACCATGTGAGTTACTCACTCCAGTATTCTTGCCTAGAGAATCCCATGGACATGAGGTCTCAAAGAGTCAGACACAACTGTGCGACTAAGCATACATTTGTATGCATATATCTATCCCAAAGTATGTATGTAACAAACTTGGTAAATCTGTCCATTTTCATTCCAGCTTCTTTGTTGACGTGGTATAGAGAAGAAAATTCCTACCAATGCAGTACTTCAAGCTCACTCAACTAAAGCAGGTGGAAGATCCCTCCCAGAAAATCCCAGTGTTTCAAAGAGAAAGCACTGAAGTTCTGATTTCTGATGCAAGTGTCATCGGTTAGATAATAATTCTTAAGAGGAGAATACAATAAAAGCAGCTAGGTCCTGGGTGAGACTGCAAGACACTTCACCTGAACAAACTTATGCAAATAGTAAATAAATACAAAAATCTTTTTAGACAGAAATCTTAGTAGGTTAAGAGAGAGACTTGAATCCAACTTAAAAAAAAGTTAAGCAATGATTGCAAAATAAATTTTAAATGTTCATACCTGTTTTGTACATTGCAGCTATTGGAATCCAACTAGAATACTTAAAATGTAGATCATTTTCTCCATGAGGATGAAAGACTAATAAATTACTAACAGCCCCTCTCAGGCTGAGCACAGTTTAAGCTTGTTATTTGGTATTCAACTAGAGCTGCTGTTTGCAGACCTTAATCACTTAAACTACAATTAGTCTCCAGACTTTGCTCAAAAACACTTATTCCTTTTGTAATTATAATGCTTTGCCTAACTGATTAAGCAATTGCTATTTCTCTAAAGTTAAAATTCCCTGTTGCTTGCACACCTCTCAGGGACAGGAAGGATGGTGAATGGTTCTCTTATATGGTCTTCTCTGCAATCTTGCTGCTTAGATTCATATTATTCAGTCTCTGAGAAAACTAAAAGGTTATGGCTTTAGAGATTTGCATACATTTTTATTTAAACAAGTTTACCTGGTGGTTCAGATAGTAAATCTCATGGACAGAGGAACTTGAAGGGCTACAGTCCATGGGGTAGCACAGAATTGGACAGGACTGATCAACTAAGCATGAACACATGAACATTTTCATTTTACATCATTTTCTAGATTAACACATAAAAACTTTTGAGTTTTTTTGTTCTCTTCGATATATATACCATTCAAAGAGTAGGTTACAGAGCCAACATTACATCTCCCAAGGGAAAATCTTCAGAAATTTTAATAGGATAGTAGTTAATTTGCCCTGAAAAGAAAAAAAAATGGTATATAAATCATCAAAACATATTTTCCAGTTAAGCTTATTTACATTCAATACATGTACCCAAATCATGGTTGGATTGCTTCCCTGTGTCAAAAACCTACATATTAAGTTGATTGACCACTTAAACTATCTCTTACTTCCTCTGGCTCCCCATCATTTTGCTAGAGTGCCTACTGACTGCCATTCCCAGCATAGGTGCCTCACTAGACATATCACTAGCCTACAGAAAAAGGGAATGGAAACAAAAAAACATCCGTCTAATACAAGTGATCAAACGATATTTTATGGGCATATTATCACTGTCAGTTAAATGAATAGGTAAGTGAAATAAATGTGATTTGAAATTAGAAATGAAAAGACATTCTACAACTTAAATTTCAAATACAGAACAACACTGAGGGTAAAATTATTTATGAATGTCACATTGTTTTACAATGTGACAAAAGCATGGAAACGATTTTCAGATAATTCATATCTGCACACTTCTGTAATGTTTATGCAGTTTGGGACCTAAGTGCTTTGTTGTTAGTGATTTAAAACTCTTGCTTTTTTTTTTCCCCCTGACTGTAAAACAACAAACAAAAGCCACCATAAGAACAGAGCATTTTGGATCTGCTTATCTGAATATGCCTTTCAATCATTTTATTTTTATCAGTTACTATTGCTTTTCATTGTATATGAAGGAAAATAAATTACACCATCTGGATTTATCTGAACCAAGTAAACTTAAGAAGTAATTTAAAATGCAGTTTATAGCTTAATGCTCTCCATAGCAATGATCTAAAATAGCATCCTACTGCTATTTATAATTGCAACTCCAGCAGAGAAGGATTAAGCATTATTACCAAAGCTACAGAGTAAATAAGTCAGTCTCTTCTCTGTGAGTCCTTACACCTTGATGTTGCTTACCATTTCTACTGTCTTGCCTTAAAGCCCTCAAACACATGTTCAGTCTCAGCTTTTATGAAAAAATTCTATGTCCCAAAGTCTTAATTACAACAAAAATCCAAGGAAAACACTGAACACTCTAAATGTTCATATAGTTTCATATTTTCCATCTCGATATTAATTTATGAAATCTATATGTGAGAGCCAGTGCTTCTATTTTACACTGGAGTGACAAACACTATGACCTAACGGGTCTTTGCTCCTCCAATTTCAAAGATTAAACTGAATTGCAAGGACAAGTTATTTGTGCAGAAACACTTACACTAATGAAAGAAGCTTGTATTAAACCTTGGATTTTCAGTTTGCAATTCCTAAGGGAGTTATTACCAAGCTTTTATCCCCAGGTCCGTCCTTCTGACTAGCACTTCTGGCTACTCAGCTTTCCTTGTGTCAAGTGTGAGTCTTTCCCAGTTCTCTTTGTCCTTCAGGAATTTTCATCACTTTAATTGTGGCATGTTACCTGAAATAACCTACTCAGAAAACTCTCCTCTTCTTCTGCTATTTTCATGCTAAATTTTAATGTTGGTTCATAAGATTTTAAGGTAATCTGATTAAATCCCAGCGAAACTAAACACAAGGGAGAGAATAGAATATAAAATAAGTCAGATAACCTAAAGGAGATCAATTTAAATCTGTTTTTAAGCTTATTAATAACATGGGGCCTTCTTTCTCCCACATTAGTGGACCTTCTGGGATTTACAGGAATAAACTAGCAGGAATGTTTCTCTTTGATATGTTCTGTCTTTGGGCATCTAACCAGCCCATCTGGAACATCTCAAATCTTCAGCAGTTGTCATATTACATCCTTCAAGTCCCTTTAACTTTCCTGGACCTTCTCTAATACTTGTTCCTTATTCCTCTTGGAAAACAAATGCTATTCTGGAAATAAAAAAAATCTCCACCATATTTAGAATATAATTCTCAACTGACCTACTGAAAGTTCTCAAATCTTTGTTAAAATCATTTGTGCTTTTTTACCCTACAGTTGATCTGATTTTTCCCAAGAAAAATAAATAACAAGTTTGCCTACAAACCAAAAAGTTCTTCTTTTTGTCTCCTACTTCCTTAGCATCAATCACATCATTTATCCTGTCTTAAAAACTTCCCTTTCTTTTCACATATTCAATGCAAAAGAACAAAACAAAAAAACATTGGCATGTTATAAATACAAAGGATGTGTCAATAAAAGTAATTATTCACATTAAACAAGAATAACGGTATTACAAAAAGAATATGTTAAGCCTCACACAGCTGGGTAATCTCGAAGTATAGATGATTAAAGCGCATTGCTTTGAATTACATTAAACAGGGTGGAATTATGAAAGATGTCCAATAATCTCACCTAACATGCTTTTTAAATTTTTAATTTTTTAAATTTATTTTTGTGTAGTTTATAGAAGGTAGTTTCTGGAATTGGGCTCAGCGGCATATCATAACAGTAAACTAATCATTAACCTAGTCCACAACTAATCCAAGCTCCAAGAGAATAAGTATTGAAGAGCAGGGTCTAGGATATATCTTGAATAATTCTGTTCTTATCTATACATTTGAAAGTAGTTTAAATATACTTCCTAAAAAGTCATTAAGTCTTATATGTTTCCTACTTCATGTGTGTGTGTGCGCTCAGTCACTTCAGTCATTTCTGACTCTTTAGGACCCTATGGACTGTAGGCTGCCAAGCTCCTCTGACAATGGTATTCTCCAGGAAAGAATACTGGAATGGACTGCCGTGCCCTCCTCCCTCCTTCACCCATGTATACTTTTTTAAACAAGTAAATTTACATATGAAATTCTCCACATGTAGCAGAAAAAGGTGTTATGACAATTTTTAATTAAAATGCTTTACTAAGCTTGAATAAAATTTGACTCTAAGATTGTGTTGGTTAGATTAGAGTTGTTACTGTGCATTTTACTGCCTTATTTGCCTATTTAAACAATTACTTGTGTTTTATAAGATGATTAGCCATTATAGAGTCAGCCTTACACAGAGTACCAAATGTAACCATGAATGTCAATGAGATCACTAACAAAATTTCTTTAAAGACTGATCAAGTGATTTTAATATTTTCTGCAGATGTCATATACATTTTCTAGATGTCCTGTGTATCATTGTTTAATAGGTAAAAATATCAGTTCTTGGATTTCTGGGACTATTTTTTATATAGCCTCTTTCTTAATTTGATTTACAGTTATTGTCTGCCATTTTAATTTACAAAACATACAAATTCAGCTACATGCCATTTACATTTTTTCTTTAGGGCAGAGCTTACAAAAATTGAAAACAATAATTTTGCAAAGAAAAACATTACCCCATGGGCCTACTAGTTCAGTGCAGTTCAGTTCAATTCAGTGGCTCAGTCGTGTCCGACTCTTTGCGACCCCATGAATTGCAGCATGCCAGGCCTGCCTGTCCATCACCAACGCCCAGAGTTCACTCAGACTCACGTCCATCGAGTCAGTGATGCCATCCAGCCATCTCATCCTCTGTCATCCCCTTCTCCTCCTGCCCCCAATCTCTCCCAGCATCAGAGTCTTTTCCAATGAGTCAACTCTTTGCATGAGGTGGCCAAAGTACTGGAGTTTCAGCTTTAGCATCATTCCTTCCAAAGAACACCCAGGACTGATCTCCTTTAGAATGGACCGGTTGGATCTCCTTGCAGTCCAACACTTCTCAATTTACTATTATAATTCCACCTCACACTCAGTAAAAATCATCCTTGAAGTAGCTCTTCACTGTAACAAATGGTACCCACTTTGGTCATTTCTAAGCAAGGTATCAATTTGTCTCCCAAAATGAAGAGAATGTTGCCAACATAGAATGGATAAAAGACCAAGCATTTATGGATTGAACACACAGCATGAAGTGGAATGAAGATGCTAAAAGGTGATCATTTGGAACTGCTGTCACCTGACCCAGAAAAAGCAATGTTTAATATTTTTCTGTGCTTCCTTGTCACTATGGAATTGATATTTGGGTATACACATTGGGCTTCCTGGTGGTTCCGATGGTAAAGAACTGCCTGCAAAGCAGGAGACCAGGTTCAATCCCTAGATTGGGAAAATCCCCTGGAGAAGGAAATGGCTAACAATTTCAATATTCTTGCCTGGAGAATTCCATGGACAGAGGAGCCTGGCAGGCTGCAGTCCATAGGGTCACAAAGAGTTAGACACAACTGAGTGACTAAGCACACATGCACATAAGCAAATGCACCATATTATAGATTTGAAAGCAAAGAGTTAGAACATGCCTAAGTTTTATGGGGATGAGGTGGTTAACTGTGCAATTATCTAATAATCAGAGCCAAAGTCTGGATTAGGCATCCACTGTTAACTCTTACCCCCTCTGACTGACCACGCAAAGACAGAGAAGCAAAGAATGAAGACTTCAAAAGATTAAAAAAAAAATTCTTTATCTTTTCCTAGCATTCATTACTTGGCTTAACTAATGGGAAAAACACTCTGCACAGAAGATCAATTCATCATCTCCATTTCCCATACACAGTGTTACATGGCTTAATTCTACCCATGAAAGAGCAAGGAAGAAACCTTGACCTGCCCTCTATTTTCACCTTGTCTACCGGTAGTTTAGCACTTTTAAATCTTTGCTCTCATGTGGTTTGGCCTCATCACTCCTCTCAACCTAAAATTCTTTCTTCATTAAATATAAATATGTATGCAGCAGAATATGTTAATAATAACTTGAGCAACTGTGAACTGTCAGTTTAGAATGCTGATCTCTATCCCTATCTATGTCTATGGTGAGATGACTTTGTTTCTTTTGAATATTCTAATAGTGAATCAGGAAACATTTGTAAACTAAGCTACTTTACTTATACCATTTTAACAAGTAAAGAGATAACAAGTCCACATTATCTCATTGTATTATCTTGCTGAAGTAGGAAGAGTCTAGGTGACATAACAAGAGCAAAGATAATAGAAACAGACAATGCTGAGGTTCACTTCTCCTCTACTTTTTTAAATGCCTACTAGTTTAAAACCAGAAATTTAAGTGGCAAAATCATATATCAATGAAAAAGTGGATTATTTAATAAAGGATGAATAATTTGTCAAAACTAATACAATTATGTAAAGTTTAAAAATAAAATAAAATTAAAAAAAAACAAAAAAACAAACAAAAAAAAAAAAGATCAATTTATTGCACACAATTCTATTTTTTCAAAGATCAATAATTTGAAGGTATGTAGTTCATCTGGTCCTGTTATTGAAAACTGGCTTTGTTTTGAAAATATAAATATAAAATTGAAAATATAAATGTACAAATTATCCTCAGAGCAATTTAAGTTTCATAAGAATACTAAATCCAAATTGTGGGCTTTCTTTCAAAGGTAGAGTATAATTTTACTTTATGTGATTAGATTTTATTTGGATCATGATAGTCATTCTGTTTTATGAATTTACTCCTCTAATCTGTCAAATCATTCTCTGAAGCTAAAAATATTAATAGTGATAAAATCACCTTTGGTCTTTGTGCAACAACACTTAGTTTTTCTAAATAGGTAGCAATTTATTAAGTTGGAAAAATGTTACATTCATCAAACTAGAAAAGGTATCATAAAAATTATATCATTCTTAATGATACAATATTCCAAAGGAGTACCTGGTTAGTTTATAAACATAATATATTATTACTATTTAACTTCAAGGATATAACTATAAAAATATTTCACAATAGCATCTTCAAATTACTTATATTTTTTATTTTTATATCAGTATAGATCAATATCAGTTCAGTTCAGTCTCTCAGTCGTGTCCAACTCTTTGTGACTCCATGGACCACAGCATGCCAGGCCCCTCTGTCCATCACCAATTCCCGGAGTCTACTCAAACTCATCTCCATTGAGTCGGTGATGCCATTCAACCATCTCATCCTCTGTTGTCCCCTTCTCCACCCGCCTTCAATCTTTCCCAGCATCAGGGTCTTTTGAAATGAGTCAGATCTTCACATCAGGAGGCCAAAGTATTGGAATTTCAGCTTTAATGTCAGTCTTTCCAATGAACACTCAGGACCAATCTCGTTTAGGATGGACTGGTTGGATCTCCTTGCAGTCCAAGGGACTCTCAAGAGTCTTCTCCAACACCACAGTTCAAAAGCATCAATTCTTCAGTGCCCAGCTTTCTTTATAGTCCAATTCTCATGTTCATACATGAATACTGGAAAACCATAGCCTTAACAAGACAAACCTTTGTTGGCAAAGTGATGTCTCTGCTTTTTTATTATGCTTGGTCATAATTTCCTTCCAAGGAGAAAGCGTTTTTTAATTTCATGGCTGCAGTCACCATCTGCCGTGATTTTGGAGCCCCCCAAAATAAACTCAGCCACTGTTTCAACTCTTACCCCATCTATTTGCCATGAAGTGATGGGACCAGATACCATGATTTTAGTTTTCTGAATGTTGAGCTTTAAGCCAACTTTTTCACTCTCCACTTTCACTTTCATCAAGAGGCTCTTTAGTTCTTCTTCACTTTCTGCCATAAGAGTGGTGTCATCTGCATATCTAAGGTTTTTGATATTTCTCTCAGCAATCTTGTTCCAGTTTGTGCTTCATCCAGCCCAGCGTTTCTCATGATGTACTTTGCCTATAAATTAAATAATCAGGGTGAAAATATACAGCCTTACTGCTGCTGCCGCTGCTGCTAAGTTGCATCAGTCCTGTCAGACTCTGTGGGACCCCATAGATGGCAGCCCACCAGGCTCTGCTATCCCTGGGATTCTCCAGGTAAGAACACTGGAGTGGGTTGCCATTTCCTTCTCCAGTGCGTGAAAGTGAAGTTGCTCATTCATGTCCGACTCTTCACGACCCCATGGACTGCAACCTACCAGGCTCCTCCGTCCATGGGATTTTTCAGGCAAGAGTATTGGAGTGGGTTGCCATTGCCTTTCCAACAGCCTTGATGTACTCCTTTTCCTATTTGGAACCAGTCTGTTGTTCCATGTCCAGTTCTAACTGTTGCTGCCTGATCTTCATACATACTTCTCAAGAGGCAGGTCAAGTGGTCTGGTATGCCCATCTCTTGAAGAATTTTCCATGGTTTATTGTAATCCACAAAGTCAAAGGTTTTGGCATAGTCAATAAAAGCAGAAATAGATGTTTTTCTGTAACTCTCTTGCTTCTTCCATGATCCAGTGGATGTTGGCCATTTGATCTCTGGTTCCTCTTTTCTAAAACCAACTTGAACATCTGGAAGTTCACAGATCACATATTGCTGAAGCTTGGCTTGGAGAATTTTGAACATTACTCCACTAACGTGTGAGATGAGTGCAATTGTGTGGTAGTTTGAGCATTCTTTGGCATTGGCTTTCTATGGGATTGGAATGAAAACTGACCTTTTTCTGTCCTGTGTCCACTGCTGAGTTTTCCAAATTTTCTGGCATATTGAGTGCAGCACTTTCACGGCATCATCTTTTAAAATTTGAAATAGCTCAATTAGAACTTCATCACCTCTGCTGGCTTTATTCATAGTGATGATTCCTAAGGCCACTTGACTTCACATTCCAGGATGTCTGGCTCTAGGTGAGTGATCTCACTGTCATGATTATCTGGGTCATGAAGATCTTTTTTGTACAATTCTACTGTGTATTCTTGCCACCTCTTCTTAATTTCTTCTGCTTCTGTTAGGTCCTTACTATTTCTGTCCTTTATTAATCCCATCTTGTATGAAATGGTCCCTTGGTATCTTTAATTTTCTTGAACTCTCTAGTCTTTCCCATTCTATTGTTTTCCTCTATTTCTTTGCACTGATCATTGAGGAAGGCTTTCTTATCTCTCCTTGATATTCTTTGGAACTGTGCTTTGAAATGGGTATATCTTTCATTTCCTCCTTTGTGCTTTGCTTCTCCTTTTTTCACAGCTACTTGTAAGGGCTCCTCAGACAGCCTTTTTGCTTTTTTGCATTGGTTTTTCTTGGGTATGATCTTGATCCCTGTAAAAGGGATGTCCTGTACAAGGTCATGAACCTTTGCCCATATTTCATCAGGCACTCTGTCTATCAGACCTAGTCCCTTAAGTCTATTTGTCACTTCCATTGTATAATCGTAAGATATTTGATTTAGGTCATACCTGAATGGTCTAGTGGTTTTTTCCTGCTTTCTTCAATTTCAGTCTGAAATGGCAATAAGGATTTCATGATATGAACTACTGTCAGCTCCCAATCCTGTTTTGCTGATTGTATAGAGCTTCTCCATCTTTGGCTGAAAAGAATAGAATCAATCTGATTTCAGTGTTGGCCGTCTGGTGATGTCCATGTGTAGAGTCTTCTCTTGTAATTTTGGAAGAGGCTGTTTCCTATGACCAGTGTATTCTCTTGGCAGAACTCTATCAGCCTTTGCCCTGCTTCATTCTGTACTCCAAGGCCAAATTTGCCTGTTACTTCTTGACTCCCTACTTTTGAAAGTCCCCAGAGTGAAAAGGACATCTTTTTTGGGTGCTAGTTCTAGAAGGTCTTGTATGTATTCATTGAATGGTTATTCAACTTCAGCTTCTTCAGCATTACTGTTCAAAGTATAGACTTGGATAGCTGTGATATTGAATGGTTTGCCTTGGAAACAAACAGAGATCATTCAGTCTTTTTAAGATTGCATTTCAGACTCTTTTGTTGACTACGATGGCTACTCCATTTCTTCTACAGAATTCTTGCCCACAGTAGTAGATATAATGGTCATCTGAGTTAAATTCACCCATTCCAGTCCATTTTAGTTTGCTGATTTCTAAAATGTCAATGTTCTCTCTTGCCATCTTCTGTTTGACCACTTCCATTTTGCCTTGACTCATCGACCCTAACATTCCAGGTTCCTATGCAATATTGCTCTTTACGGCATTAGACCATTACTTAGCAAATCATAGTATGACTAGGTATATGAACTGTTTTTTTTTTTTTTCTTTCAGAATTTAATATAGTCTGATTACCTAAGAAGTAGATTCCTCATTGACTTTTTATGTTATTTTTTTTCTTTCTGTTTTATTGAGACATAAGTGACATACAACACTGTATACATTTAAGTTCTACTGCATAATGATTGACTTACATCATGAAATAACTACTACAATAATTTTAGTAAGTCTCCATTATCTTACACAGATACAACTGAAAGAAGTTTTTTTTTTTTGAGATGAGAACTGTTCAAATTTACTCTCTTATTTTTTTTAGATAACATAGAACAGTGTTAATCATGTTGTGGGTTGTACTCTTTGTACTTATTTATAGCATAACTGAAAGTTGCACCTTTTGACTACCTTCATCCAATCTCCCTCCTTGCCAATCCCTTCACTTCTGGTAACCGCAAATCTGATCTATTTCTCTAAGAGTTAGTTAAATATTTGAGTTATAATTGACCTACAATGCTATAATACTTCCTGCCTGGTAAACAAGATAGTGATTTGATATATGACAAAAATAATCACCACAATACACCTAGTTACCATCTGTCACCATTCAAAAATACACAGTATTATATTTCTCATGCTTTACATTTATCTCTATGATTCATTTACTTTGTAACTGGAAGCTTTTACCTCTTAAATTCCCTTACCTATTCCATACATCCTACCATCTCCCTCTCCTCTGCCAATCACCTGTTTGCTCTTTATATATGACTGTATTTTGTTATGTTTGTTAATTTTTTAAAATATATTTCATATAGAAGCAAAATCATATGATATTTGTCTTTGGTTTATTTCACTTAGCATGATACCCTTTAAACCCATCCACTTTGTTGTAAATAGCAATATTTCTTTCTTTTTATGGTTGAATAATATTCCATTGTATATATCTTGTGTATATATATCACATATTCTGTATCCATTCATCCTTGATGGACACTTAGATTGCTTATATCATGGCAATTGTCAATAGTGCTGCGATGAACACAGAGGTGTATGTATCTTTTCAAATTTGTGTTTTTTCATTCTTTGAAAATACGTCTAGAAGAGAATTGGTAAATCATACAATATTTTTTAAGAATCCCCAATACTGTTTGCATAGTGACTGCACCAATTTATATTATCACCAACAGTGCACAGTGTTTTCTTTCTCCACATAACTTCCAATCCTTGTTTTTTGCAAAAGGTTTTTTGATAAACCCATTCTAACAAGTATGAGGTGGCATATTATTGTGGCTTTGATTTGCATATCCCTGATAATTAATGATATCAAGCATCTTTTCACGTGTCTGCTGGCCATCTTCATGTTTTTGTTTTTTTTTAGGGGTAGAGGGAAATGTCTATTAATTCTGCTGATTTTTGTTGGGTTACTGTGTTTTTTTTTCATTCTTTTTTGATGTTGAATTATATGAGTTATTTGCATATTTGGGGTATTAACCCCTTATCAGACATATTGTTTTCAGATAAATTGTCTCCTTATTTATTTTTAAAGTTACTTTTCTTGTTATTGTTAGTTAAAATTATTTACCAACCTACAGCATGATTTGGTTCATTAGTTCATTGATTTTAAAAGTAAAATATTTCTGATTATTCATGATACAATTAAGTTTTAGTTATACCTGTAAAAACCAGAATTATATAAATCTGAAGATTTATATAATTTTATATAACTATATTTTTATATTTATATCATATATATATTGTTATATATATAAATATTTATATATATTTTATATAACTGCATTTTTAGTAATGAAATAGTAAAATAATATAAAGCATATTGAATATTTATTTTCCAAATAACATCACTATGTTGCAAAGTTTAATATGAATCTGAAATTCACTTAAGGAAACACTCTAATCATTTCTTTGCTGAATAACCAGTGATCATATACAATGCAATAGTGGAATTGCTAAGGATTAATTAATTTAAGGTTTAGGAATATTGACTGTCAATTTGTTTTAACAGTTTTATAGTAGAGAAGGTCTTCCAATTTGGTAACTCTAAAAGGAAAGCAAACTGATACAATGCTATATATTTAAATTAAGCATTCTATTTTGGCCTTGACACATCCAAAATAAGAACATTATTCAACAGCAGCACAACTTGTCTATGTATTAACCAAAACTATTGGACCTTAGTGTCCTCTGTAGACATTGAAAACAATTACTCAATGGGTCGAAAGGTGGTTGTTTTTCACTGACTTGAAAGAACATATGCAATAATTAAAATTTGTTTAAAAAACTGACTACCTTTTTGAACCTGGCTTGAGTAAATGATGACTGAGAAGTTTTTCATGGAATTGATTTTGGACACTCTCAGCTAGACTTTAGGAAAAGTTCCTCTGATCCTTTATATTTGACAAGCATTTGACAATTGAACCGAAGATCTTTTTCCGTTATATACAGGTCATTTTATTCACATGTTTGCAAAAGATTATGAATGTGCAGAAGAAGTAAAAACTATCACTTGCTAAAATTCAAATCTTTTTAAAAACTTACCCAATTCTCTTGTTCTTAAAGAAATGTAAAGTAGAAGGCAGGCTGCTTCAGATTTATGACCTCACCACCATCAACAGCTTTTTAATTAGCTGACCAAATGGAGCATTTTGCTTGTAGTTTTTGAGCCTGACAGTGAGAATGGGAAAATTTTAATTGTTTTACTAAGAAGACTTTCATTAAATAATTTCCAAATAGTCTATGTGAAGCTTTCCCCTTTCATGGAGATGATAATTGTAAGTAAAAGTACTCTCATTTCATTGTGGTTATTGTCCTTGATAACTATTTAGGGATAGTTTACAGCAAGCACTGCAGGGTGCTTTTCATTTCGTGGAGAAAATCAGAATGCTTAACCATGCAATTACAAAATCAGAAAGGTCTCTATATCTTTAGATAACTTCAAAAATTGAATATTTTTCAACCTGTCATGTATAGAAAGAGTCTCCTGAATGCTTAACTATCTGACAATACTGAAAACTCCTAACATCTTAAAGGTGCTAGTGAGTGCCTGCCCCGTAAGAGCAGAGACTTGCTCCTTAATGTCAGAAAAAAGAGTAACAGAAAATGCTTTGATTGCATAAAAGTGCATATATATGGAATTTAGAAAGATGGTAACAATAACCCTGTATTCGAGACAGCAAAAGAGACACTGATGTATAGAACAGTCTTTTGGACTCTGTGGGAGAGGGAGAGGGTGGGATGATTTGGGAGAATGGCATTGAAACATGTATAATATCATATATGAAATGAGTCACCAGTCCAGGTTCGATGTATGATACTGGATGCTTGGGGCTGGTGCACTGGGATGACCCAGAGGGATGGTATGGGGAGGGAGGAGGGAGGGGGGTTCAGGATGAGGAACACATGTATACCTGTGGTGGATTCATTTTGATATATGGCAAAACCAATACAATATTGTAAAGTTAAAAAATAAAATAAGAAGATTAAAAAAAAAAGTGATGGTCTAGAAAATCTCAAATCAGAAAGGAGAAAGGCTATTGAAAAGTGATAATATTTCATAGGTCTTCTTAGTTTCTATTTCACCAATAGATGATTTCAGGAGTACCCAGGTTATGTTGATATTAATAAAGGGGAACTGTATGAACTTCATGTACATCAGTGAATGAGCAGACCTGTGGCAGATTCATTTTGATATTTGGCAAAACTAATACAATTATGTAAAGTTTAAAAATAAAATAAAATTAAATGAAACATGTAAAATATCATGTAGGAAACGAGTTGCCAGTCCAGATTCGATGCATGATGCTGGATGCTTGGGGCTGGTGCACTGGGACGGCCCAGAGGGATGGTATGGGGAGGGAGGAGGGAGGAGGGTTCGGGATGGGGAACACATGTATACCTGTGGCGGATTCATTTTGATATTTGGCAAAACTAATACAATTATGTAAAGTTTAAAAATAAAATAAAATTAGAGAAAAAAAAAATAAAAAAATAAAAAAATAAAAAAATAAAATAAAATAAAATTAAAATAAAATAAAATAAAATTTAAAAAAAGAAGAAAAGCCAGAGTTTATGAATATAAATGTTATGCCTGATAACTCAGATTGTCTCTATCCTGTTGTTCAGTTGCTCAGTCATATCTGACTCTCTGTGACCCCAAGAACTTCAGCATGCCAGGTTTTCCTCTCCTTTACGATCTCCCGGAGTTTGCTCACACTCGGGTCCATTGAGTTGGTGGTACCTTCCAACCATCACATTCTTTCTTGCCCCATTGTTCTACTGCCATCAGTCTTTTCCAGCATCAGGGTCTTTTCCAATGACTCAACTCTTCTCATCTGGTGGCCAAAGTATTAGAGTTTCAGCTTCAAAATCTGTCCTCCAATGATTATTCAGAGTTGATTTCCTTTAGGGTTGACTGGTTTGACCTCCTTGCAGTCCAAGAGTCTGCAACACCACAGTTCAAAAACATCAGTTCTTTGGCACTCAACCTTCTTTATGGTCTCAAGAGTCTTCTCCAACACCATAGTTCAAAAACATCAATTCTTTGGCACTCAACCTTCTTTATGGTCCAACTCTCAAATCCATACATGACTACTGGAAAAACCAGTTTTGACTATACAACCTTTTGTTGGCAAAGTGATATCTCTGCTTTTTAATATGCTGTCTAGTCTGGTCATAACTTTTCTTCCAAGGAGTAAATGTCTTTTAATTTCATGGCTGCTGTAACCATCCACAGTGATTTTGGAGCCCAAGAAAATAAAGTCTGTCATTGTTTCCATTTTTCCTCATCTATTTGCCATGAAGTGATGGGACTGGATGCCATGATCTTAGTTTTTTTAATGTTGAGTTTTAAGCCAGCTTTTTCACTCTTCTCTTTCACCTTCATCAAGAGTCTTTTTAGTTTTTCTTTGCTTACTGCCATTAGGGTGGTGTCATCTGCATATCTGAAGTTACTGATATTTCTCCCAACAATCTTGATTCAACTTGGGTTTCATCCAGCCTGGCATTTGTCATGATGTATTCTGAATATAAGTTAAATAAGCAGGGTGACAATATACAACTTTGATGTACTCCTTTCCCAAATTGAACTAGTCCGTTGTTCCACGTCTTGTATTAACTTGTTTCTTGACCTAGATACAGGTTTCTCAGGAGGCAGGTAAGGTGGTCCAGTATTCCCATCTCTTGAAAAATTTTCCACAGTGTGTTATGATCAACAAAGTCAAAGCTTTAATGTAGTCAGTGAAGCAGAATTAGCTGTTTCTCTGGAATTCTCTTCCTTTTTCTGTGATCCAACGGATGTTGGCAATTTGATTCCTGGTTCCTCTGCCTTTTGTAAATAAAGCTGCCTATCTAGAAGTCATCAGTTCACATACTGCTGATGCCTAGCTTGAAGGATTTTGAGCATTACCTTGGTAGCATGTGAAATGAGCACAATTCAGTAATTTGAACATTCTTTGGCATTGCCCTTCTTTGGGACCGGAATGAAAACTGAAAATTTCTATTCCTATGGCCACTGCTGAGTTTTCCAAATTTGCTGGCATTATGTGTGCAGCACTTTCACAGCATCATCTTTTAAGAATTGAAATAGCTCAGCTGCAATTCCATCACTTCTACTAACTTTATTCATAGTAAAGCTTCTTAAAGCTCACTTGTCTTCATGCTCCAGAATGTTTGACTATGTGAGTAGGCACACCATTTTGGTTATCCGGGCCAGTAAGACCTTTATTTGTGCAGTTCTTCTATATATTCTTGTCACCTTTTTTTTTTTAATATTTTCTGCTTCTGTTAGGTCAATACCGTTTCTCTCCTTTATTGTGCCTATCTTGGCATGAAATATTCCCTTGGTATTTCTAATTTTTTGAACAGCTGTCTAATCTTTCTTATTCTATTGATTTCTTCTATTTCTTTGCATGTTTCACTTAAAAAGTCTTTCTTATCTTGTTCTTTGGAACTTCACATTCAGATGGGTATATATTCTTTTTCTTTTTCTCTGTCTTGGTCTCCCTTTTTTCTGTGGTGAATCTTTGTCCTCCATCTTCTTTTCTACTGGGTAAACTTCCTATAACTCTTTAAGTTATATATTTATACACTATTAAAACAGTTCCAAGATACCCCCCAAGAAGTATTATGTGCTATTATGAATATCATTTTATTAAAGCTATGATGATTTATTTTCTGTTTTTTTTTACATTTTATTTTATTTTTAAACTTTACATAATTGTATTAGTTTTGCCAAATGATGATTTATTTTCAACTTTGAATTCTCGAAAGATTGACACAAGCATGCATCTGCACATACACATTGTCAATGTTGTATCAATTGACAATACAAAAAAATATAGATAGTTTATGTGTAGGTGAAAAGCAATAGGGACTTTCTGTTTTAAATTCTCTTTTATGGCTACTCAATACCCATGTAAATACATCTATCCATTTTTAAACTTTCATATAACAGCAATATCAATGACATGCTTTTGCCCTAGAGGATGCAACTATCTGTATGTAAGGAAAGAAGTGATTATTTTTTTCAAAACTGGACAGTAAGTTCATATCAGTTATTATATCCTTTTCTGAATGATACTAATTCCTTTTCAAGATTGTCGCTTCAGTGTTACATTAAGATCAAATATTAGATTCTAACATTATTATAAGACCCTCTCATTTTATTACCATCATAAAAAGGCTGTGACTTAGCTCAGTTCTGGCTCAGTCTCTTGTATGGTAACTCAACAGCAGTCTGTGTTCATTAGACTTATAGTTTTTCTGAGTAAATATGCAAATAATACAATAATAGGCTCTCAGCCAGGATACTGTGGTTAATTAAGTCACTGATATTAATCTCTGCAGGTCAAAACATTTCAATTGTCTCTCTGGACCTATGCTCACCACAGTTGCTTCATTTGTTAGTCTAGGATTTAAATCAAACCCACTGAAATTAGAGAATCCAGGTCAATGGAAACATTGGCCACTATCATCACAGATGTTCAAAGAATAAACTACAGAGAACTTAGAGTTCTGTTTTTGGAGATCTTTTTGCCAACACATTTTCAAGATGTTTCAAATATTTTCAGATTGGTATCCTAGGACCTATCATTAAAGAGGAATCCACACCAAGATGACTATATTCCTACATATTTAGATTCCTTCTTCCCAGTTTACCAAGGAAATTCTGGCAATTAATTTATTAATGTGGGCCACTGTGTAGACCAGGTTTCAGCCAATTAACCATGAAAGTGTTAAAGTGAAAGTCAAAGTTGTCAGTAATGTCCAACTCTTTGGGAGCCCATAGACTATATAGTCCATGGAATTCTCCAGGTCAGAATACTGGAATGGGTAGTCTTTTCCTTTTCTAGGGGGTCTTCCCAACCCAGGGATCGAACCCAGGTCTCCTGCATTGCAGGCATATTCTTTACCAGCTGATCCACAAGGGAAGCCCAAGAATACTGGTGTGGGTAGCCTATTGCTTCTCCAGTGGATCTTCCTGACTCAGAAATTGAACCACGGTCTCATGCATTGCAGGCAGATTCTTTACCAACTGAGCTATTAAGAAGTATTCTAAACTGCTTGAGTTTAAAACTGCTTGAGTTTACAGTTGAATCAGAATCTCTGTTACATCATCTACAATATTTGTAGAGACATATTTGTTTGATCTAATGCTACATCTTGTCCTTCTTGATATAAACCCTTAGAATATAGCCCCACAAAATATGTCTAGGATTTTGCTCATATAAATTAGCAAAACTTGGCAAATCTTTTAGGATATAAGTTTTCTTCTCCCAAGTTATGCTTTCTACTTGTTTCCTAGAGGCACTAGTACATGCTCTCTCGAAATGGATATGAAAGGTAGGGGAAACAGGGTATGGAGATTAGAGAATAAATTAATCATATAAAGTAACTGCCTAGGATAAGATTATCACAGAAATTTGAAGCAAAGAAAAGCTACTGTGTTGCCAAGGTAGAAGGGGCTGATTCTATTGGTAAAAAAGGCTTGAAGATCTTGAGTTTCTTAATTACTTGGAATTTTATCTTGTTATTGTTCAGTAGCCCAGTCATTTCCAACTCTTTGAGACCCTATGGATGTCACACACCAAGCTCTCTGTCCCTCATCATCTCCTGGAGTTTGCCCAAGTTCATGTCCATTGCATTGGTGATGTCATTCAGCCATCTCATCCTCTGTTTCCCCCTTCTCCTTATTCCTTCAATCTTTCCCAGCATCAGGGTTTTCCAATGAATCAGCTGTTTGCATCAAGTGGGAAAAATATTAGAGCTTCAGCTTCAGGGTCAATCTTTCCAATGAGTATTCAGGGTTGATTTCCTTTAAGATTGACTGGTTTGCTCTCCTTGCTGTCCAAGGGACTCTCAAGAGTCTTCTCCAGCACCACAGTTTGAAAGCATCCGTTCTTCAGTACTCTGCCTTCTTTATGGTCCTGCTCTCACAACCGTAGGTAACTACTGGAAAAGCCATAGTCTTGACCATACTGACCTTTGTCAGCAAAGTGATATCTTTGCTTTTTAGCACATTTTCTAAGTTTGTCATAGCTTTCCTGACAAGAAGCAATCATCTTCTAATTTCATGACTGCAGTTCACCATCTGCAGTGATTTTTGGCACCCAGGATGAGGAAATCTGTCACTGCCTCCACTTTTCCCCTTCTATGTGCCATGAAGTGATGAGGCTGCCATAATCTTGTTTTGCTTTGTTTAATATTTAGTTTTAAGTTAGTTTTTTTACTCTCCTCCTTCACTCACATCAAGAGGTTCTTTAGCTCCTCTTTGCTTTCTGCCATTAGAATTGTAGTATCTGCATATTTGAGGTTGTTGATATTTTTCCTGCCAATCTTGATTCCAGCTTTTAACTCATCCAGTCCAGCACTTTTCAAAATTTGCTTTGTTTATAAGTTAAACAAGCAAGGTGGCAATAAACAACCTTGTCATATTCCTTTCTCAATCCTGAACCAGTTATTCCTTCCATACAGTGTTCTAATTGTTGCTTCTAGACTAGCATACAGGTTTCCAGGAAATAGGTAAGATGGTCTAGTATCCTCATCTCTTTAAGAGTTTTCCACAGTTTGTTATGATCACAGTAATTCAAGTCTATGGCCCAACCACTGATGCCAAAGAAGCTGAAGTTGATCAGTTCTATGAAGACCTAAAAGACCTCCTAGAACTAACACCAAGAAAAGATATCCTATCCACTGGGGATTGGAATGCAAAAGTAAGATGTCAAGAGACACCTGGAGTAACAGCCAAGTTTGCCCTTGAAGTACAAAGTGAAGCAAGCCAAAGGCTAACAGAATTCTGACAAGAGAACACACTGATCATAGCAAGCACCATTTTTCAACAATACGAGATAAACTTTACACATAGACATCACCAAATGGTCAATACTGAAATCAGACTGAGTACATTCTTTGTAGCTGAAGATGGAGCAACTGCATACAGTCAGGAAAAACAAGACCTGGAGCTGACTGTAGTTCAGATCATCAGTTTCTCATAGCAAAATTCAGGTTTAAACTAAAGAAAGCAGGGAAAACCACTAAGGAATTCAGGCATGACTTAAAGCCTGTTTGAATATACAGTGGTGGTGATGAATCGATTCAAGGGATTAGATCTAGTAGACAGAATGCCTGAGGAACTATGGGCGGAGGTCCATAATACTGTACAGGAGGCAGTGTACAAATCGATCCCAAAGAAAAAGAAAAGCAAAAAGGCAAAGTGGTTGTCTGAGGAGGCTTTACAATTAGCTGAAGAAAGAAGAGAAGTGAAAAGCAAGAGAAAAGAAAAGATACACTGAACCAAACACAGAGTTCCAGAGAATAGCAAGGAGAGACAAGAAGGCCTTCTTCAGTGATCAAGGAAAAGAAATATAGGAATCTTATTGACATGTCCTCAGTTCCTACCCTCTTGTCCCCAGTTCTTACTAAATAACATGGTATGTAAGTCACATGTGATGCTCTAAATTCTACTTGCCTTGCATGATTATATTTTGATCTTATTTTAGTGTCATCACACAAACTTTTTCTCTGATTGGATCTTGATCTAAGAGTTTAACAGCCTGGCATGGTGTGCGTACTCAGTCGTGTCCAACTATTTGAGACCTTATGGACTGTAAGTCTGCCAGAATCCTCTGTCCATGGGATTGTCCCAGTAAGAATAGTGGAGTGGATTGCCATTTCCTCCTCTAGTGCATCTTCCCAACAAAGGGATCAAACCTATATCTCCTGTATCTCCTGCATCCGGCAGGTTGATTCTTTTACCACTACTTTGGTATTATTTTTAAGTAAACTCTCCAGTACAGTCAAAAATAGTAAACATCCTATAATTCTTATAAGCAGTATCCACCCTAACAGTTTAGTTCAGTCTTGCCTTTACTAGTCACTTTATCCCAGGAATTAGGTGTATAAATGACCATTTGCCTGTGTATGTCATGATTACCTATGGTTCATTTTCCAATGTGATAAGGTCAATATTTACAATCAGGTCAGATAAGTACTCTCAGATTTTCAGATTTAATGGTTTATTCCATGGGGATGTTCCTTAGCACATCTATCAGTTGATATCCTGTCATTGTAAGAGATACTACTCTTAATAGTTCCAGTAGAAAGAAAATTAATTAAGATGATGTTATCTGTAGGCATATGCTAAAGGACCAAAAGGGAAAAAGAGAGGTTACATCAAGCTCAGGAATCTGCTGCCTATCCTGAATTCCTGAGCCCATACACTTGCTGAGTTACTGGAGATTCTGAGGTTGCCATGCCATAACTGTACCCACGGCTACTGAGCAGGATGCAAGGATTCAATCTTCTTGCTGCTGTGGTTGCAACTGTGTTAATATAGTTGTTGTCTTCAGCCTTCTGCAGTCACTGTTGCTTACCCTGTGTGACTACTACTATTATCAAAGTCACTTCCAGAAGCACAGAAATCTGATGTCCATTTTCCTCCATCTTTCAGTCTCTCATTTGTGGCTCCCAATTGTAACATATTTCTCGAGAATATTCTGTAGATAATTTGTTTTTTCTTTTGAAATAAGCAACAATGATTTAAATATCAAGTTGTCAAATAAGTGAAGTAAAACTCAAATTAAATTTAATTAAAAAATAAATTATAAAGATCAAATTGAGGACTTATAGGGAAGGGGAAATAATTGTCATAAATTTTATCTTAAGTTGGGTGGAAGAGTAATATTTTCATACATAGAACATCATATACTTTGACCTGGTATTACCAATTACTTCCTTTTCTCCAGATTACTGCTTCTTTAAAGCACATCAGAATAATCACCCTCATATCATCTAAGATGATGCAGTCTGAAAATTTTCTATGTATTGAAAATGATTTTCTTTCTTTAATATATATAGACATACATAAGCATGTATATATATATATATATATATATTTGAAGGTGTTTTATAAATTGTATTTAAAACAAAATGTGGATACAATCATTGAGACTTTTGCTTTTATTTATTTATTTATTTATTTATTTTTATGGAGAGGAGAGACATTGCTCCTGGAGAAAATGGTTCAAAAATACATAAACTGACATTGCATTAGAAAGGGATTATTACATAAAATCACTATGCAAAAGTAATTGTTTTTAAAGTTGAATAACAGAAGAAACTAATAAGATATCATATTTCCCTGTCATGAAAGACAATTTAATCTCTAAATGTTATTGCTGTCAGTATTTAGGGGTCAAAAGACTTTTAAGGTCAAAAGAAAGCTCTGTTTTCACAAAAACATCTGTAAATTTTGAAAAAATGAGATCTGCAGAATTCCTTGCAAAACTAAGAAAAGTACTGGTACCCAGAAATCTATGAAATGTTTAATGTCAAGAAGCACTAGACAAATATAAATTTCTCAATAATTTTCAAAGCACTGTCATCCAATATAATACTGACATTGTTCAAGTATAGCCACTATACTTTGGAGCATAATAACTGTCCAATAATTATCTCACAGCTGTTTATTAGATGCCTGCCTTATTTTGTTTTTTAGTACCTGTATGTGTTTATGTCTACCTTTACTATTTTCCACTCGATTTTACCTTATTCTTTTCTAATATCTTCTTTCTGTACTCTCATCAGGTTTTAAAAAACATATTCTCTCTATAATGCTTTTGATGGAAAGGAGCAACCCCATGACCAAGGCCAGGGCAGTGGCTGGGAGGACCAATCCCACGTCCAAGGAGCCGTGGCTGCGCGGGCACAGGAGGGCCTAGAGGAGCTATCCCATGTTGAAGGTCACGAAGGGCGGTGGTGAGGAGATATACCTCGTCCAAGGTAAGGAACAATGGCTGCGCTTTGCTGGAGCAGCCATGAAGATATACCCAACGCCCAAGGTAAGACAAACCCAAGTAAGATGGTAGGTGTTGCAAGAGAGCATCAGAGGGCAAACACACTAAAACCATACTCACAGAACACTAGTCAATCTAATCACACTAGGACCACAGCCTTGTCTAACTCAATGAAACTAAGCCTGCCCGTGGGGCAACCCAAGATGGGAGGGTAATGGTGGAGAGATTTCACAGAATATGGTCCACTGGAGAAGGGAATGGCAAACCACTTCAGTATTCTTGCTTTGAGAACCCCATGAACAGTATGAAAAGGCAAAATGATAGAATACTGAAAGAGAAACTCCCCAGGTCAGTAGGTGCCCAATATGCTACTGGAGATCAGTGGAGAAATAACTCCAGAAAGAATGAAGGGATGGTGCCAAAGCAAAAAGAATATCCAGCTGTGGATGTGACTGGGGATAGAAGCAAGGTCCGATGCTGTAAAGAGCAATATTGCATAGAAGCCTGGAATGTCAGGTCCATGAATCAAGGCAAATTGAAAGTAGTCAAACAAGAAATGGGAAGAGTGAATGTCGACATTCTAGGAATCAGCGAACTGAAATGGACTGGAATGGGTGAATTTAACTCCAATGACCATTATATCTACTACTGCGGGCAGGAATCCCTCAGAAGAAATGGAGTGGCCATCATGGTCAACAAAAGAGTCTGAAATGCAGTACTTGGATGCAATCTCAAAAACGACAGAATGATCTCTGTTTGTTTCCAAGGCAAACCATTCAATATGACAGTAATCCAAGTCTATGCCCCGACCAGTAACGCTGAAGAAGCTGAAGTTGAAGGGTTCTATGAAGACCTACAAGACCTTTTAGAACTAACACCGAAAAAAGATGTCCTTTTCATTATAAGGGACTGGAATGCACAAGTAGGAAGTCAAGAAACACCTGGAGTAACAGGCAAATTTTGCCTTGGAATACGGAATAAAGCAGGGCAAAGACTAAAAGAGTTTTGCCAAGAAAATGCACTGGTCATAACAAAAACCCACTTCCAACAACACAAGAGAAGACTCTATACATGGACATCACGAGATGGTCAACACCGAAATCAGATTGATTATAGTCTTTGCAGCCAAAGATGGAGAAGCTCTATACAGTCAGCAAAAAAAACAGACCAGGAGCTGACTGTGGCTCAGACCATGAACTCCTTATTGCCAAATTCAGACCTAAATTGAAGAAAGTAGGGGAAACCACTAGACCATTCAGTCATGACCTAAATCAAATCCCTTATGATTATACAGTGGAAGTGAGAAATAGATTTAAGGGCCTAGATCTGATAGATAGAGTGCCTGATGAATTATGGAATGAGGTTCATGACATTGTACAGGAGACAAGGATCAAGACCATTCCCATAGAAAAGAAATGTAAAGAAGCAAAATGGCTGTCTGGGGAGGCCTTACAAATACCTGTGAAAAGAAGAGAAGCAAAAAGCAAAGGAGAAAAGGAAACATATAAGCATCTGAATGCAGAGTTCCAAAGAATAGCAAGAAGAGATAAGAAAGCCTTCTTCAGCGATCAATGCAAAGAAATAGAGGAAAACAACAGAATGGGAAAGACTAGCGATCTCTTCAAGAAAATCAGAGATACCAAAGGAACATTTCATGCAAATATGAGCTTGATAAAGGACAGAAATGGTATGGACCTAACAGAAGCAGAAGATATTAAGAAGAGATGGAAAGAATACACAGAAGAACTGTACAAAAAATATATTCAAGACCCAGATAATCACGATGGTGTGATCACCATCACCTGGAGCCAGACATCCTGGAATGTGAAGTCAAGTGGGCCTTAGAAAGCATCATTATGAACAAAACTAGTGGAGGTGATGGAATTCCAGTTGAGCTATTTCAAATCCTGAAAGATGATGCTGTGAAAGTGAGGCACTCAATATGCCAGCAAATTTGGAAAACTCAGCAGTGGCCACAGGACTGCAAAAGGTCAATTTAGTTCCAATCCCAAAGAAAGGCAATGCCAAAGAATGCTCAAACTACCGCACAATTGCACTCATCTCACATGTTAATAAAGTAATGCTCAAAATTCTCCAAGCCAGGCTTCAGCAATATGTGAACCATGAACTCCTGATGTTCAAGCTGGTTTTAGAAAAGGCAGAGGAACCAGAGATGAAATTGCCAACATCCGCTGGATCATGGAAAAAGCAAGAGAGTTCCAGAAAAACATCTATTTCTGCTGTATTGACTATGCCAAAGTCTTTGACTGTGTGGATCACAATAAACTGTGGAAAATTCTGAAAGAGATGGGAATACCAGACCACCTGATCTGCCTCTTGAGAAATTTGTATGCAGGTCAGGAAGCAACAGTTAGAAATGGACATGGAACAACAGACTGGTTCCAAATAGGAAAAGGAGTTCGTCAAGGCTGTATATTGTCACCCTGTTTATTTAACTTCTATGCAGAGTACATCATGAGAAACGCTGGACTGGAAGAAACACAAGCTGGAATCAAGATTGCCGGGAGAAATACCAATAACCTCAGATATGCAGATGACACCACCCTGATGGCAGAAAGTGAAGAGGAACTAAAAAGCCTCTTGATGAAAGTGAAAGTGGAGAGTGAAAAAGTTGGCTTAAAGCTCAACATTCAGAAAACAAAGATCATGGCATCTGGTCCCACCACTTCATGAGAAATAGATGGGGAAAGAGTGCAAACACTGTCAGACTTTATTTTTCTGAGCTCCAAAATTACTACAGATGGTGACTGCAGCCATGAAATTAAACGACTCTTACTCCTTGGAAGGAAAGTTATGACCAACCTAGATAGCATATTCAAAAGCAGAAACATTACTTTGCCAAAAAAGGTTCGTCTAGTCAAGGCTACGGTTTTTCCTGTGGTCATGTATGGATGTGAGAGTTGGACTGTGAAGAAGGCTGAGCACCGAAGAATTGATGCTTTTGAACTGTGGTGTTGGAGAAGACTCTTGAGAGTCCCTTGGACTGCAAGGAGATCCAACCAGTCCATTCTGAAGGAGATCAGCCCTGGGATTTCTTTGGAAGGAATGATGCTGAAACTGAAACTCCAGTACTTTGGCCACCTCATGCGAAGCGTTGACTCATTGGAAAAGACTCTGATGCTAGGAGGGATTGGGGGCAGGAGGAGAAGGGGATGGCAGAGGATGGGATGGCTGGATGGCATCACTGACTCGATGGACGTGAGTCTGGGTGAAGTCCGGGAGTTGATGATGGACAGGGAGGCCTGGCGTGCTGCGATTCATGGGGTCGCAAAGAGTCGGACATGACTATGCAACTGATCTGATCTGATCTGATGCATATATATATACATATGTATATATATACACATATATGGCACTGATAAATTTTACTGAATGATCAATATCAGTAAGATACCTTTAGATTCTATGAGTGATGCAAAGATATATAGATTTCTTCCCTGTCCCTTTAAAAAGACAAGCAACCTAGAAAGAAAATGAGATGATTACAAAATGTACTAGAATAATTCAATTGCCTTAGACCTAAAAAGAAAAGATATTTCAAGATGTTTTGACCTAACCTTCTCATAACCAACAAGGGAATACCTGGTAAAATTCCCTTAATAGATACTTAGCCTATCTCAATTTCACATGGAACATTCCAAGTTCGTTGATTTTATTCATTAAAATCTCCCACTATATGAAGCTGGAATCTACTTCTCTGTTTTATCACAGGATGAATAGATAATTGTGGGCAAAGGTCTTAATGAGGAAACAGCAATACTAAACCACAAAAGCTGAAAAGCATAAGGATTTTTTGACAACAGTGAGGAATTCAGTTTGAACAGTACAAGTAAAAGTGGCATGGGACAAAAACAGTAGGGAGAGTGATACTTATCAGAAACTTCAGATTTTAACAACATTTTAGTAAACTATACTTCTAAGGATGAGGGAAACAAAAAATGTGAGAGGCAAGAAGTAACTGGTAAATTACCTAAGTTCATAGTTTACCAATTGTCTGGATATCTGCCATTTATTAACTGTGTTTTATTGAAAAAAAAATCACTTATCCTTTGTGGCTCCATTTGCTTATTTGTAATATAATATTTTTAATACTTACCTAAAAAGGATTTTTTAAGCTTAATGGTATATTATATTTGAAAACACTTCATATACTATATTATTGTTCAAGTTTAAATGGTTCTTTTATATACATGAGTCAAGGATATTACCACTTTCAGTAACTATGAGACTTGGCATACTACATTTACTGAGAAGGGAATCAAAAATGCTATTGTTTTGACTTCAATGAATTCTTTCTCATACATCGGAAATAGGAAACCATTAACATTTATTTCAGTTATCTGAAAAAACTACACACATCACATATCTATTTATAATTATTTGAATGATGAACATATACACACATTAGGTGGCTTCAGTTCAGTTCAGTCACTCAGTCATATCCAATTCTTTGCAACCCCATGAACTGCAGCACACCAGGCCTACCTGTCCATCACCATCTCCCGGAATTCACTCAAACTCAAGTCCATTGAGTTGGTGATGCCATCCAGCAACCTCATCTTCTGTCATCCCCTTCTCCTCCTGGCCCTAATCCTTCCCAGCATCAGAGTCTTTTCCAATGAGTCAACTCTTCACATGAGGTGGCCAAAGTACTGGAGTTTCAGCTTTAGTATCAGTCCTTTCAATGAACACACAGGACTGATCTCCTTTAGAATGACTGGTTGGATCTCCTTGCAGTCCAAGGGACTCTCAAGAGTCTTCTCCAACACCACAGTTCAAAAGCATCAATTCTTCAGCGCTCAGCCCTCTTCACAGTCCAGCTGTCACATACATACATGACTACTGGAAAAACCATACCCTTGACTAGATGGACTTTTCTTGGCAAAGTAATGTCTCTGCTTTTGAATATGCTATCTAGAATGGTCATAACTTTGCTTCCAGGGAGTAAGCATCTTTTAATTTCATGGCTGCAGTCACCATCTGCAGTATTTTGGAGCCCCAAAAAATAAAGTCTGACACTGTTTCCCCATCTATTTCCCATGAAGTGATGGGACTGGATGCCATGATCTTCGTTTTCTGAATGTTGAGCTTTAAGCCAACTATTTCACTCTCCTCTTTCATTTTCATCAAGAGGCTTTTTAGTTCCTCTTCACTTTCTGCTATAAGGGTGGTGTCATCTGCATATCTGAGGTTATTGATATTTCTCCTGGCAATCTTGATTCCAGCTTGTGCTTCTTCCAGCCCAACGTTTCTCATAATGTACTCTGCATAGAAGTTAAATAAACAGGGTGACAATATACAGCCCTGACGTACTCCTTTTCCTATTTGGAACCAGTCTGTTGTTCCATGTCCATTTCTAACTGTTGCTTCCTGACCTGCATATAGGTTTGTCAAGAGGCAGATCAGGTGATCTGGTATTCCCATGTCTTTCAGAACTTTCCATAGTTTATTGTGATCCACACAGTCAAAGGCTTTGGCATAGTCAATACAGCAGAAATAGATGTTTTTCTGGAACTCTCTTCTTTTTTCCATGATCCAGCAGATATTGACAATTTGATCTCTGGTTCCTCTGCCTTTTCTAAAACCAGCTTGAACATCAGGAAGTTCACTGTTCACATATTGCTGAAGCCTGGCTTGGAGAATTTTGAGCATTACTTTACTAACATATGAGATGAATGCAACTGTGCGGTACTTTGAGCATTCTTTGCCATTGCCTTTCTTTGGGATTGGAATGAAAACTGACCTTTTCCAGTCCTGTTGCCACTGCTGAGTTTTCCAAATAGGCTGGCATATTGCGTACAGTATTTTCATAGCATCATCTTCCAGGATTTGAAATAGATCCACTGGAATTCCATTACCTCCACTAGCTTTGTTCATAGTGATGCTTACTAAGGCCCACTTGACTTAACATTCCAGCATGTATGGCTCTGGGTGAGTGATCACACCATCACGATTATCTTGGTTGTGAATATCTTTTCTGTACAGTTCTTCTGTGTATTCTTGCCACCTCTTCTTAATATCTTCTGCTTCTGTTTGGTCCATACCATTTCTGTCCTTTATCGAGCTCATCTTTGCATGAAATTTTCCCCTGGCATCTCTAATTTTCTTGAAGAGATCTCTAGTCTTTCTCATTCTGTTTTTTTCCTCTATTTCTTTGCATTGATTTATGAGGAAGGCTTTCTTACCTCTCCTTGCTATTCTTTGGAACTCTGGATTCAGATGCTTATATCTTTCCTTTTCTTCTTTGCTTTTCAGTTTTTTCTTTTCACAGCTATTTGTAAGGCCTCCTCAGAGAGCCATTTTGCTTTTTTACATTTATTTTCCATGGGCATGGTCTTGATCCCTGTCTCCTGTACAATGTCATGAACCTCCGGCCATAGTTCATCAGGCACTCTATCTATCAGATCTAGTCCCTTAAATCTATTTCTCACATCCACTGTATAATCATCCCTACTTTCTTCAAGTATGAATTTGGTAATAAGGAGTTCATGATCTGAGCCACAGTCCACTCCCGGTCTTGTTTTTGCTGACTGTATAGAGCTTCTCCATCTTTGGCTGCAAAGAATATAATCAATCTGATTTTGGTGTTGACCATCTGGTGATGTCCATGAGTAGAGTCTTCTCTTGTGTTCTTGGAAGAGGGTGTTTGCCATGACCAGTGTGTTCTCTTAGCAAAACTCTATTAGTCTTTGCCCTGCTTCATTCTGTATTCCATGGCCAAATTTGCCTGTTTCCCCAAGTGTTTCTTTACTTCCTACTTTTACATTCCTGTCCTCTATAATGAAAAGGACATCTTTTTGGGGTGTTAGTTCTAAAAGGTTTTGTAAATCTTCACAGAACCATTCAACTTCAGCTTCTTCATCATTACTGGTTGGGGCAAAGACTTGGATTACTGTGATATTGAATGGTTTGCCTTGGAAATGAACAGAGATCATTCTGCCATTTTTTGAGATAGCATCCAAGTACTGCATTTAGGACTCTTTTGTTGATCATCATGGCTACTCCATTTCTTCTCAGGGATTCCTGCCCACAGTAGTAGATATAAAGGTCATCTGAGTTAAATTCACTCATTCCAGTCCATTTTAGTTTGCTGATTCCTAGAATGTCAACATTCACTCTAGCCTTCTCCTGTTTGACTGATTCCAATGTGCCTTGATTCTTGGACCTAACATTCCAGATTCCTATGCAATATTCCTCTTTACAACATAGGACCTTGCTTCTATCACCAGTTACATCCACAGCTGGGTATTGCTTTTGCTTTGGCTCCATCCCTTCCTTCTTTCTGGAGTTATTTCTCCACTGATCTCCAGTAGCATATTGGGCATCTACCAACCTGGGGAGTTCCTCTTTCAGTATTCTATCATTTTGCCTTTCCATACTGTTCATGGGGTTCTCAAGGCAAGAATACTGAAGTGGTTTGCCATTCCCTTCTTTAGTGGACCACATTCTGTCAAACCTCTCCACCATGACCCACCCATCTTGGGTGACCCCACATGGCATGGATTAATTTCATTGAGTTAGACAAGGCTGTGGTTTGTGTAAGTAGATTGATTAGTTTTCTGTGATTATGGTTTGTGCGTTTGCCCTCTGTTGCCTCTCACAATACCTAGTGTCTACTTGGGTTTCTCTTACCTTAAACATGGGGTATCTCTTCAGGGCTGCTCCAGCAAAGTGCAGCCGCTGTTCCTTACCTTGGACAAGGGGTATCTCCTCACAGCCACCCCTCCTGACCTTAAATGTGGAGTAGTTCCTCTCGACCCCCCTGCGCCTGCACAATCACCGCTCCTTGGACATTAGGTGGCTTAGGTTCAGTATATAATTTAAAGTTCAAATCTAGTCTAAGGTTTAAACAGCTGCCATAATCTGTGGGCCCATACAGTAAGTAGTCTTGTACATTGTTCTTGTATATGAAATTCATAATGGAAATAAGATAATAAAAATATGAATTATGTCCTCCAAATAGTTTATTCACTATATGGGATAAAGATATAGAAGCAAAATATGTTAATGTATTGATAGGGAAATTCACAGGCATAAAGTAATCTAAAATTACTTAAAAGGACAAAAAGAGAAGAATAGATAGGATCTGGGGAATATTATCATGTAAATGCATGCTGTCTGCTTGTTTAGGAAGAGTAAGCTTTTCCATGACAACTACAAATATATAGGTAAAATGTGCTTTCTGTTAAAATATGAGTTTCAGAGACCTACATGCTCTGTAGTAGTTTCAACAAGATAAAAACAAAATTGGTAACATTGCTAAAGTGAATAAATGTGTGTGTGTGCTCAGTCATTACCAACTGTTTGGGACCTCATGGATCTTAGCCCTCCAGGGCCCGCTGTCCATGAAATTTTCCACAGATAGTAAGAATACTGGACTGGGTTTCATTTCTACTCCAAGGGATCTTCCCAAGCCAGTATAGAACCCACATCTATTGCATCTCCTGCATTGGCAGATGGATTCTTTACCACTGCACCAGCTGGGAATACCAACCTGAATACATCGTAGCTTACAACTCAAAAACTAGAAAAGTGGACAAATATATATTAGATTCAATTCTGACCAAAAACATGGAACAAACTAATGATAGTAAAGTGAAATAAATTCAATAAGTAGGAAATATATATCACACAAATTATAGTAGTAAATTTCTTTTATTTTTTCTAATGACCAATGTTAAACTGATAATATAGTCCTTTTGATTGAGCAAAATAACCTTCTAGAGATTTTTCTAAAGATAACATAAGTCTGGTTTCAACCCAAGAGGCTTTATTTTTTATGTGTCAAAAGAATAAGGTATATTAAAACACTCAAAGCTGATAAAAATTAAAAATGTCCACAAATATATATATATATATAAAATATGGTATGGAAGGCATCCTTCAAGTTATGCATCCATGTTACTAAAGAGGCATTACTTTTTTTTTAAATTTTATTTTATTTTTAAACTTTACAATATTGTATTGGTTTTGCCAAATATAAAAATGAATCCACCACAGGTATACATGTGTTCCCTATCCTGAACCCTCCTCCCTCCTCCCTCCCCATACCATCCCTCTGGGTTGTCCCAGTGCAGATTATGAGAGGCATTACTTTTTAAGATCAACTCTTCAAAGACTATATGTAGACCCTATGCTTGATAATAAAATAAAAACAAAGCAAACTCATAAATTCACCTAAAATAAATGGAAGAAACTTTTGAGGCTCTAATTTGTTGTTGCTTAATCACAAAGTCCTATCTGACTCTACGTGACCCCGTGGATGGTAGCCCACCACGTTCCTCTGTTCATGGGATTTCCCAGGCTAGAATACTGGAGTGGGTTGCCTTTCTCCTTCTCCAGGAGATTTTCCTGACCCAGGAATCAAACTTGCATCTCCTGTATTGGCAGGCAAATTATTTACCATACATATATTTAGAGATAAATAAGAATTTGTGACCTCTGAAGGGATGATAATGATAGTAAGAATTATTCTATAATCTTCATTTTGGAAGAAGATTTTTGGGATTGTTATGTGTTCAAAGCCAAATTATTCCACTCGAAGAATAAAGTTAATTAGTATTAGTGATACTGATCTAATTTTGAGTTAATTTGAGGATTTTTTAAAAGTATTATACAGAAAATACAATGATTTTTACATTTTCATACACTGATTGATTTGGTTTTGGGTGGACTCCAACAGACAAATAACTTAAGAAACAAGATCAGAAAGCACAATCCTCTTTTTATTATTATAATACAGCAGAACATTCAGTACTTAATAAAGTATGTGGTCACTAGAAAACATGAAATGTTAAGTCAGACCATCCATTAGTCCAGCTGCCTAGCCTCTGGTGACAATGTCTCAGACATATAATGGCTCAAAACAAGAGAAGTCTGTCTCTTGCTCATGTAACAATAGTGAGAAGGTGAACAGATCCAGGAGGCAGGTCTCAACGGTTTAATTCAGAGACCCCGGCTAGTAGGTCCTCAGCCATCTTCAACATGTGATATTCAATGCATCCATTCTTCTCCATTGCACAGAACTGGTTTGATGAATCAGATGAGAAATTCATATTAGTGATTGGGAGTGTAAGGCAGATCCCTGGATATCATGAAAAGATAATGGGACCTGTAACCTGTGCCCTCAGAAATAAATTATAATATACAATGAAACAGAAAACCATAGAAAAAGAATTTAATATACCCACAGCAAATAGATGACTTCACAGTGTTGAAATGAAAGTAGCAGATTGTTCTGAAGATATTAAAATAAGTGTATTGATAACACTCAGAGTCACTATGAAAAATAGCACCGTAAAACAACATTAGAAGATAAGAAAAAGAAAAAATTGAATTGTAGATATGAAAAAAATATTATTAAAATGAAAACAAAAGGATAGGATAATTAGTAGTTTGGGAACAGGGAAATAATTAATGAGTCAAGAGTTAGAATTAGTCATCTAAGACATTATGAGATAAAAACATGAAATGTAAATTGAGTAGTTATTAATTACATTTAATGGAATTTCCAGTAGAAGAGAATGGGATAATTTGGAGAGGAGCAGAAGTCAAATAAAGTTTCAAAATTCTCTGTAATTGGCATAAAACCTACATTAAAATGAAAATATATTCCACTTCTGAGTGTGACAAGCATAGAAACAAACATAAGAGCAAAAAAAAAAATACCTAGACAAATTATAAGATAATATTTCAAATTAATGGAAAATACTTCACAGCTACAAGAATTAACGATTTATAATCTTATATGCAGAGTACGTCAAGAGAAACGCTGGACTGGAAGAAGTACAAGCTGGAATCAAGATGGTAACAATAACCCTGTGTACGAGACAGCAAAAGAGACACTGATGTATAGAACAGTCTTATGGACTCTGTTGGAGAGGGAGAGGGTGGGAAGATTTGGGAGAATGGCATTGAAACATGTATAATATCATGTATGAAACGAATTGCCAGTCCAGGTTCGATGCACGATACTGGATGCTTGGGGCTGGTGCACTGGGACGGCCCAGAGGGATGGTATGGGGAGGGAGGAGGGAGGAGGGTTCAGGATGGGGAACACATGTATACCTGTGGTGGATTCATTTTGATATTTGGCAAAACTAATACAATATTGTAAAGTTTAAAAATAAAATTAAAACAAACAAACAAACAAAAACACATCAACAATTAAAACAAGTTTTTTGAGATACCACTAAAAAAAAAAAAAGATTGCTGGGAGAAATATCAATAACCTCAGAAATGCAGATGGCACCACCCTTATGGCAGAAAGTGAAGAGGAACTAAAAAGCCTCTTGATGAAAGTGAAAGAGGAGAGTGAAAATGTTGGCTTAAAGCTCAACATTCAGAAAACTAAAATCATGGCATCTGGTCCCATCACTTCATGGGAAATAGATGGGGAAACAGTGGAAACACTGTCAGACTTTATTTTGGGGGGCTGGAAAATCACTGCAGATGGTGACTGCAGCCATGAAATTAAAAGACGCTTACTCCTGGGAAGGAAAGTTAAGACCAGCCTAGATAGCATATTCAAAAGCAGAGACATTACTTTGCCAACAAAGGTTCGTCTAAGTCAAGGCTATGGTTTTTCCATTGGTCATGTATGGGTGTCAGAGTTGGACTGTGAAGAAAGCTGAGCACTGAAGAATTGATACTTTTGAACTGTGGTGTTGGAGAAGACTCTTGAGAGTCCCTTGGACTGCAAGGAGATCCAACCAGTCCATTCTGAAGGAGATCAGCTCTGGGTGTTCTTTGGAAGGAATGATGCTAAAGCTGAAACTCCAGTACTTTGGCCACCTCATGCGAAGAGTTGACTCATTGGAAAAGACTCTGATGCTAGGAGGGATTGGGGGCAGGAGGAAAAGGGGATGACAGAGGATGAGATGGCTGGATGGCATCACTGACTCGATGGAGGTGAGTTTGAGTGAACTCCGGGAGTTGGTGATGGACAGAGAGACCTGGCGTGCTGCAATTCATGGGGTCGCAAAGAGTCCGACACGACTGAGCAACTGAACTGAACTGAACTGAGTCTAATGTAGGACATTCTATCAGGTATAATACATAAATCGCTACAGTGAAAGAAAATAAACCGACTATCTATATCTAGCTAAACAAAATCCTAAGTATAAAAAAATTAAATTATTTTGCCAATATTTTATTGCTCCAGATGCCTGCAAAACCCTTATTGAATGATATACTTAGACATGAAAAATTATGTCCACATTAAAAAATGAGGAGCAAAATCTAAAAGAGCAAAAATATAAATAAAATATGTCAATAAATTGGACCAAGTACAGAAAGTATATGAAATAAATATAGCACTGTTTTTTGCTATATAAAAGATAAAAATAAATGCAATTTTACAAAGGAAAAGTGTATCAGCTGCTTAGGTAGTATTTAGAGAAATTTTATAAGAAGCTAATTTCTTTAACATGGATGGGTTAGAGAAATATTTAAAAATTATGTATGCATGTAAAAAATAAGTAACTTTTAAGGAAAATTACCAAGATAAAATACACAGCTTTCTAGTATAGTAAAAGGGGAAAGAATAGAAAAAGATTGTTTCAATCCAACAGTACTCAGGATCAAGGTATACTAACAAGTCTTTGACCATGTTTTGCTGACTTACTAACTGGACAAAAATTATATAATTATGAAGTATTTGAAGATGTTATTGTCTTAATTATGAAAGAGTTATTAGAGAAATTTCTAATACATAGCAATTAGAAAGTAAGGACATATTTACAAGCTAAGTGTATTAAAATCAACAATTTATCAGAGCAAAATACTGTCCTTGCCTTAAGTTTTAAATGTAATTTAAAAAGCAATCTATCTAGGATTAATTAAAAGATATGGGAAAATTCTGTGACTTTTAGTTAACCACAAAATAAGTAAGCATTTATAAAAATTTAAAAGAAATAATTATATGATGAGAAATATACAATGCAAGTAGCGTATGAAAATGTTTTATAAATAACATTTATTTTGTTCTTAAAATACTCAGTTGCTAGGCCATTAGTTCTTTAATTCTTATAGCAACCCTCTGATGTTGTGTTATTATAGCTGTTATTCTTACCATGTAAAGGAAAAGAAAGCCAAAAATATATAAAGCATCCTCAGTGATCAATGCAAAGAAATAGAGGAAATCCATAGACTGGGAAAAACTATAGATCACTTCAAGAAAATTAGAGATACCAAGGGAAAATTTCATGCAAAGATGAGCACAATAAAGAACAGAAATGGTGTGGACCTAACAAGCAGAAGACATTAAAAAGAGGTGGCAAAAATACACCAAAGAACTATGCAAAAAAAAATCTTTATGACCCAGATAACCACGATGGTGTAATCACTCACCTAGAGTCAGACATCCTGGAATGCGAAGTCAAGTGGGCCTTAAGAAGCATCACTACAAAAAGCTAGTGGAGGTGATGGAATTCCAATTGAGCTATTTCAAATTCTAAAAGATGATGCTGTGAAAGTGCTGCACTCAATATGCCAGCAAATTTAGAAAACTCAGCAGTGGCCACAGGACTGGAAAAGGTCAGTTTTTGTTCCAATCCCAAAGAAAGATAATGTCAAAGAATGCTCAAACTACCACACAACTACACTCATCTCACATGCTAGCAAAGTAATACTCAAAATTCTCCAAGTCAGGCTTCAACAGTATACGAACCATGAACTTTCAGATGTTCAAGCTGGATTTAGAAAAGGCAGAAGAACAGAGATGAATTTTCAACATCTGTTGGATCATTGAAAAAGCAAGGGAGTTCCAGAAAAACACCTACTTCTGCTTTATTGACTATGCCAAAACCTTTGACTATGTGAATCACAACAAACTGTGGAAAATTCTTAAATAAATGAGAATACCAGACCACCTGACCTGCCTCCTGAGAAATCTGTGTGCAGGTCAAGAAGCAACAGTTAAAACTGGACATGGAGCAACAGACTGGTTCCAAATAGGAAAAGGAGTACAGCAGTGTTGTATATTGTCACCCTGCTTATTTAGCTTATATATAAAGTACATCATGAGAAATGCTGGGCTGGATACAACACAAGCTGGAATCAATATTGCCAGGAGAAATATCAATAACCTCAGATATGCAGATGACACTACCCTTATGGCAGAAAGCAAAGAAGAATTAAGGAGGCTCTTGATGAAAGTGAAAGAAGAGACTGAAAATACTGGCTTAAAACTCAATATTCAGAAAACTAAGATGATGACATCTGGCCCCATCACTTCATGGCAAATAGATGGCAAAGCAATAGAAACAGTGACAGGCTTTATTTACGGGAGCTCAAAATCACTGCAGATGATGACTGCAGCCACAAAATTAAAAGATGCTTGCTTCTTGGAAAAAAAGTTATGACCAACCTAGACAGCTTATTAAAAAGCATAGACATTACTTTACCAACAAAGTAATGACTTTGATGTCTATTCAAGCTATGGTTTTTCCAGTAGTCATGTATGGATGTGAGATTTGGACTTTAAAGAAAGCTGAACACTGAAGAATTGATGCTTTTGAACTGTGGTGTTGCAGAAGACTCTTGAGTCCCTTGGACTGCAAGTAGATGTAAACTGTCCAACCTAAAGGAAATCAATCCTGAATATTCATTGGAAGGACTGATGCTGAAGCTGAAACTTCAATACTTTGGCCACCTGATGCAAAGAACTGACTCATTTGAAAATACCCTGATGCTGGGAAAGATTAAAGGAGGGAAGAGAAGGGGATGACAGTGGATGAGATGGTTGGTTGGCATCACCGACTCAATGGACCTGAGTTTGAGTAAACTCTGGGAGTTGGTGATGCACAGGGAAGCCTGGCATGCTGCAGTCCATGGGGTCGCAAAGAGTCGGACACAACTGAGCAACTAAAGTGAACTGAACCTCATCATGATACACAAATATTTGAAGATAAAAAAAAAGATTCAAATCTAGACACGTTAGTCACTCAGTTGTGTTTAATATTTGTGACCCCATGGATTGTAGCCTGCCAAGACGCTCTGTCCATGGCCTTCTCCAGGGAAGAATACTGGAGTTGGTTGCCATGCCTTCCTCCAGGGCAAATCTAAAGACAAATTGTTTCCAAACTCTGTGATTTTAACCGTGATGTTCCACTACCTTTTATATTGTCACTGTTTAGTGGTTAAGTTGTACCAAACTCTGTGTGACCCTGTCAGCTATAACCCACCAGGTTCTTCTGTTCATGGAATTTCCTAGGCAAAAATACTGGTGGGTTGCTTGTTCCTTCTCCAGGGGATCTTCCCCACCCAGGAATCAAACCCATGTCTCGTGCATTGGCAGGAATCAACTCCATTCTTTACCAAGGAGCAATCTAGGAAGCCCTTATGTATTGTTACCTTTCATTAGTTGCTAGGCTCTGGTAGATTCACTCATTTTTTAAAATTTAATTTATTTTTATTTTTTAATTGGCAAATAATTGTTTTAACAATATTGCATTGCTTTCTGCCATATATGGTAGATTCACTGTTAGCCATAATACATTGTACTTTCATTGCATAATGCCATTCTTCTTAAGTAGAAATACAGTGAACTGACTGTGGGGGTTGTGATAGATTAAAATATCATTTTGTTTTTCTTCTCCTCTTACAAGAGGTGAAATGTGTTCACTTTCCTTTTGAATCTTATATGTCCCAATGGCTTGCTTTCACCAATAGAATGTGCCCTCTTAGACCCTCATTCTGCATGATAGCAGAGCTAAGCCTCCTCAAAGATTAGAAATTATGTGAAGAGAGACATTACATAGACAAAGAATGTCCAGCCATGCAGCAAAAACCCCAGACATATAATGAGTCCATTTAGGACCATCAAGCCCCAGATTATGGTAACTGCATGAGTTACCACAGCAAGATCAGTAGGATAACTGTCCAGCTGAGCCAAGTTCACAAAGCTGTCAAGAAAGAAATGTGAACAAATAAATGAGATTGTTTAGAATTACTAACCTTGGATTAAACTTGTCATGCAGAAAATTTTCCCTGAAACAGAGGTTAATAAGCCTTCTGTGATTTTTTTTCCAGTTGGACTTATCTTGAGTATTGAATCTGTTTCTCCACTCCACAATTGCAAAGTACATTGAAAAAAATATGTCAACAATCTGATAACTATAGTGATTGATGACATGTCCAAATACCATATGTAGATAAAAAGATAACAGCTGCTCAAAACAACTATACTGGACTCAGAAATTTCTGAAAGTGTGATCCAGGACTACTGCTTCCAGAAATAACTGTGCAATGATACCTAATCTATGTTCTATTGAGCTACAAATTGCATCTAACTGTCATAAATTTTCACTGTGCTACATTGACCAGTAAATTTCAATTACAATGTGAGGCATGTGACTTGACATATACTCCTTAATGGGTTATGTGACATTCAGAGTATAAATGATAGGAAAGAAATGGCAGGGGTATGTTTAATGAATTAAAGTGGACACAGCTGACTTCAACGTTGCTTTTTTACAGTAAAGTACACCTGTACAGGGAAGAGACCTGCGAGCTGGGCTTGAGATGGAGCCAAAACTCCCCAGACTGCAAGGCATAGATGTAGTACCTGCCAGAGATGTACCTATTAGTGTATCTACCAGAAACGCTGGTATGTTAGGGATGTCCAACAAGCCAAAGAAAAATTGCTCACAATAATTGTACAAAGAATTACTCACCAGTGTGACTATTGTGTGTCATATAATGGAAATAAAATGAGTTGAGGCCTTATTTCTTGTGAATCTTTTCAGATGCTGAACTTAGTATCAACTGACATTGAATCAATGGTTATGTAGGAGGCAGATTTGGGGCATGAGTAGAACTGATGCAAAGAGACCTATTCAACACACACAGCAAAAAATTTATGATGTTAAAGACAATATGGAAGAAAAGAACTGATAAGATTATGATCTCTGGTGGTGGACAATACATTCATGGTCTGAGATGCTATGACTAGCAATTTATCCTTTTAATTGAATTTAAATGATGTAAATATGATTGCACTTAAGGAGAGAAGAAAACTGAAAATGGGCAGAAAAAATTGAATAGTGACTTCTTTTGACTATATTGACAAAAGTGAAAACATTAGCTACAGAATACTTAAGTATATGATTTAGGTGAGTACATAACAGAAAGAAACTATTCATATTGATATTATTTGGAAGACTGGAAGGAAATTAAAGTTAATCCAATGGTTTGATACGTAGGTATTCCAGATTAAGGTCATCCTAGGTGGCTCAGTGGTAAAGAAGGCATCTGCCAATTCGGGAGATGAGGGCTTGATCCCTGGGTCAGGAAGATCCCCTGGAGAAGGAAATGGCACTCATCCCAGTACTTTTGCATGGGAAATCCCATGGACAGAGTATCTTGGCAGGTAACAGTCCATGGGATCACAAGAGGCAGAAAATACTAATGAATAAACCAATTAAGAATAAAGGGATATATTTGGAATAAGTAGTTGCCTAAGGTTCACTTTCTGCCATAAAGGTGGAGTCATCTACATATCTGAGGTTATTGATATTTCTCCCAATCTTGATTCCAGCTTGTGTTTCATCCAGCTTGGCATTTCTCATGATGTACTCTGCATATAAGTTAAATAATCAGGGTGACAATATACAGCACTGATGTACTCCTTTCCTGATTTGGAACCAGTCTGTTGTTATATGTCCAGTTCTAGCTGCTGCTTCTGGACCTGCATATAGACTTCTCAGGAGGCAGATCAGGTGGTCTGGGATGCCTATTTCTTTAAGAATTTTCCAGTTTGTTGTGATCCACACAGTCAAAGTCCTTGGCATAGTCAATAAAGCAGAAGTAAATGTTTTTATGGAACTCTTGTGCCTTTTCGAAAATCCAAAGGATGTTGTCAATTTGATCTCTGGTTCCTCTGTTTTTTCGAAATCTAGTTTAAAAAGTTCATGGTTCATGTACTGTTGAAGCCTGGCTTGGTGAATTTTGAGCATTACTTTGCTACTGAGTGAGATGAGTGCAATTGTGAGATACTTAAAACATGTTTTAGCATTGCCTTTCTTTGAGACTGGAATGAAAACTAAACTTTCCTAGTCCTGTGGCCACTGCTGAGTTTTCCAAATTTGCTGGTATTTTGAGTGCAGCACTTTTACAGCATCATCTTTTAGGATTTGAAATAACTCAACTGGAATTACATCACCTCCACTAGCTTTGTTCATAATGATGCTTCCTAAGGCCCACTTGACTTCCCATTCCATAATGTCTAGCTCTAGGTGAGTGATCATACCATCCTGGTTATCTGGGTCATGAAAATCTTTTTTATACAGTTCTTCAGTGTATTTTTGCCACCTCTTCTTAATATCTTCTGCTTCTGTTAGGTCCATATTATTTCTATCCTTTATCATGCTCATCTTTGCGTGAAATATTCCCTTAGTATCTCTAATTTTCTTGAAGAGATCTCTAGTCTTTCCCATTCTATTGTTTTCCTCTATTTCTTTGCATTGATCACTGAGGAAGGCTTTCTTATCTCTCCTTGCTATTCATTGGAACTCTGCATTGAAATGGGTATATCTTTCCCTTTTTACTTTACCTTTAGCTTCTCTTCTATTCTCATCTATTTGTAAGGTCTCTTCAGACAACCGTTTTGTCTTTTTGTATTTCTTTTTCTTGAGGATGGTCTTGATCACTGTCTCCTGTACAATGTCATGAACTGCCATCCATAGTTCTTCAGGCACTCTGTCTGTCATCTCTAATCCTTTGAATCTATTTTTAACTTCCACTGTATAATCATAAAGGATTTGATTTAGGTCATATCTGAATGGTCTAGTGGTTTTCCCTACTTTCTTCAATTTAAGTCTGAATTTGGAAATAAGTAGTTCATGCAAGGAGATCCAACCAGTCCATTTTGAAGATCAGCCCTGGGATTTCTTTGGAAGGAATGATGCTAAAGCTGAAAGTCCAGTACTTTGGCCACCTCATGCAAAGAGTTGACTCATTGGAAAAGACTCTGATGCTGGGAGGGATTGGGGACAGGAGGAGAAGGGGACAGAGGATGAGATGGCTGGATGGCATCACTGACTCAATGAACGTGAGTCTGAGTGAACTCCAGGAGATGGTGACGGACAGGGAGGCCTGGCGTGCTGCGATTCATGGGGTCGCAAAGAGTCGGATATGACTGAGTGACTGAACTGAGTTCATGGTCTGAGCCACAGTCAGTGAGCATTCAGCATTTAGAAAACTAAGTCAACATTCAACAAAGTCATCACTCGGAAAACTAAGACCATGGCATCCATCCCCATCACTTCATGGAAATAGATGGGGAAATAATACGAACAGTAAGAGACCTTGTTTGGGCTCCAAAATCACTGCAGATGATGACTGCAGCCATGAAATTAAAAGATATTTGCTCCTTGGAAGAAAAGCTATGACCAACATAGACAGCATATTAAGAAGCAGAGACTTTACTTTGCCAAAAAAAGTCCATCTAGTCAAAGCTATAGTTTTTCCAGTAGTCACGTATGGATGTGAGATTTGGACTATAAAGAAAGCTAAGCACCTAAGAATTGATGCTTTTGAACTGTGGTATTTTAGAACACTCCTGAGAGTCCCTTGGACAGCAAGGCGATGAAACCAGTCAATCCTGAAGGTTATCAGTCCTGAATATTCATTGGAAGGACTGATGCTGAAGCTCAAACCCCCATACTTTGGCCACTAGATTCGAAGAACCGACTCATTTTAAAAGACCTTGATGCTAGGTAAGATTGACGGTGGGAGGAAAAAGGGTGACAGAGAATGAGATGGTTCGATGGCATCACCAACTGAATGGACATGATAGGGTCATAAAAAATCGGACACTACTGAGAGACCGAACTGAAATGAAAGTCAGTTGTGGTTTTGGCATTCAATTCATTAATGTAAAAAATGTAGCAGATCTCTCCTCCCCAAGATGATAAAAGCAAGGGTCAAGTGAGTGTTCAAAAAAATAAAAAGAGAAAGAGAAGTGTCCTATTTATTCTTTCATGTTAAAATAGAACAAACCTATGGAATAATGAAAATATTAAGACAGGCAAAGCCACTTCATTGGTTATATGATAGTCAAAATAGATTTGTCCCTAATGACATGCTCCCTCCTGAAACAGTATTGAGAACAATAAAATTCAGAGAAACACTTCCTGAACTTCCTGTTCAGGGACAAAAAGAGTATTATAATATAGTAGTACATAAACTTCCTCAGTTATCTGTCATGGATTTTGGGAAAGTGAGTATAAAAGCTTAGAGCAATTTAAAAGGCCAAAGAAAGAGAAAGAAAAATGAGCCTAATTGTAATGATTAAAAACGAGTGAGATTAAGTCAGGTAGAGTTCTGCTATTTACTAAAAAGAAAAGTGAAATAAAATAGATTTTTAAAAAGCATTCAGTTCATTTCAGTTCAGTTACTCAGTAGTGTCCAACTTTTTGTGACCCCATGGACTGCAGCACGCCAGGCCTCCCTGGTCCCTCACCAATTCCCAGAGTTTACTCAAACTCGTCCAGTGGGTCGGTGATGCCATCCAACCATCTCATCCTCTGCCATCCCCTTCTCCTACTGCCTTCTATCTTTCCCAGAATTGGGGTCTTTTCAAATGAGTCAGTTCTTCACATCAGGTGGCCAACGTATTGGAATTTCAGCTTCAGCATCAGTTCTTCCAGTGAATATTCAGGACTGAATTCCTTTAAGAATGGTTGGATGTCCTTGCAGTCCAAGGGACTCTAAAGAGTCTTCTCCAGTACCACAATTCAAAAGCATCAATTCTTCACCACTCAGTTTTCTTTGTAGTCCAACTCGCACATCCATATATGACTACTAGAAAAATCATAGCTTTGACTAGACAGACTTTATTGGCAAAGTAATGTCTCTTTTTTTTTAATACACTATCTAGGTTGGTCATAGCTTTTCTTCCAAGAAGCAAGCATCTTTTAATTTCATTGCTGTAGTCACCAACTGCAGTGATTTTGGACCCCAGAAAAAATAGTCTGTCACTGTTTCCATCATTTCCCCATCTATTTGCCATAAAATGATGGGACCAGATGCCATGATCTTAGCTTTCTGAATGTTGAGTTTTAAGCCAACTTTTTCACTCTTCTCTTTCACTGTCATCAAAAGGCTTTCTAGTTCTTCTTTGCTTTCTGCCATAAGGGCGATGTCATCTGTATATCGGAGGTTATTGATATTTCTCTCAATCTTGATTCCAGCTTGTGTTTCATCCAGCCCAGTGTATCTCGTGATGTACTCTGCATATAAGTGAAATAAGCAGGGTGACAGTATACAGCCTTGACATACTCCTTTCCGTATTATTCACAAAACACCTATTTTACATCCTTTAAACGTATTTTAAAGGATCTTGTCACATTCAATCTATCTTCTACCAGACAGATTTTAAGTGGGTAAGATTAAAGGATAACTAAATAGAAAGCCTTAAACATAATGCAAAATTAATCTCATTTATGAATCATGATGTAGTTAAGGACTTTGTAACTGCATCTCCCAACATGAACTCTATGGCAATGTGAAATTCTTAGGCAAAATATCGTGTTTGTGAAGCACCTCTTCAAGTCCCTAATTGAACAGCATCCCTGCCTATGACAGTGAGGAGACACTGCAAAGTCTTCAGTGAAACTGGGTGGTTTTAGAGATGCTTTCTTAATATATTCAGTGAATAAAACTATTCATGAATTGCAGATCAAAGAACTAGAAGAAAAAAAATCCTAAATCCATATTTGGAATGAATTTGACATAAGTGCAAACATTGCTGTTATCTCCTTTATGTCAAATTTCATTCAGAATAAATTGGACATGAAATTTGGTAGTGAATACTAGGTGATGTAGAATTCCCAAAGGGCAATAGAAAATGTAAACTTTGACTTAAAAAGTGGTAGAAGGAGATCAGTGAAAAATAAATACTGGATGTGGAGAAAAGGAACTACACTGTTGTTGACAATGTAAATGGGTGGAGTTACTATGAGAGAACAGTATGGACGTTCCTTAAAAAACTAAAAATAGAGCTACCATATGATCCAGCAATCGCTTTCTGGGCATATGTCCAAAGAACACCATAATTTGAAAAGATACATGTACCCCAGGTTTCACTGCAGCACTATGTACAACAGCTAGGATATGGAAGCAACTTAAATGTCCACCGACAGATTAAATAAAGAAGATGTGGTACTTATCTACAATGAAATCAGCCATAAAAAATAACAACATAATGCCATTTAGAGACATGGATGGACCTAGAGATTGTAATACTGAGTGAAGTAAGTCAGAGAATGAAAGGCAAATATATGATATCACTTATATATGGAATCTAAAAATGATACAAATCAACTTATTTATTCAGTATAAAGCAGAAATAGAGCCATAGATATAGAAAACAAACTTATGGATATTAAAGGGGAAAAGAATAGAGAGAGAAATTGGAAATTGTGAGTGACATATATACACTACTATATATAAAATAGATAACTAAAAGGACCTACTGAATAGCACAGTACTATGTATCATATAGGTCAGTACTCTGTAATTATCTATATGGGAAAAGAATGAAAAAGAAGGATGGATATATGTGTGTGTATATATATATATATATATATATATATATATATATACACACATATACATACACACACATATATGTGTGTGTGTGTGTATAAACTGATTCACTCTGCAGTATAGAACAAACTAACACAACATTGTACATCAATAAAAATTAATTTAAAATATTAATTTTGGTGGAATTGGGAGTAATAATATCAATGCACCCTACATTAATTTTAATTTAATTAATGAGAAACTTTAGAGGGTCATGGAGTTTGATGATAAACTGACAGGGAATGAATAATATAGTACACTTGATATAAGCATCTTTTATAAAGGAACTATTTAAAAGATGCAACAGGCTAACAGAGATCAGTATAATGTGACATTGTGCTAACACTTTTTCAAATTTACAGAAGAAACTGGAAAAAAAGCTTTATAATTGCCTTTATGTACATTGTAACTCAATACAATTATACCACATTGTCAAACCTATTAAAATTGTACCATGTACTATCATACTTATTGTGAGGAGAAATTTGGTCATGATATTGGTGAAGATCATGCTGAATCACTGTTGTTGGTGTTATACCAGAAGCAAAATAAGAAAAGGGACTTTAAAAAAGTTTGACAAAAAAAGTTATAGAGAATGGTTGATAAATTTCAAAAACAGAAATTGGCTAACTCTATGAAATTTGGAAAACAATTTACCTGGTGCTTCAAAAGGTCTTTCTAAAATAGAGATAATTACTATTTTCAAAGAAGTTGACTACTAAAAAGACAGTCCACATTTAATGGTATATCTTATTCAAAATTATGCATCTTCCTAATTAGGAAATTTAATTGTGTCTTTAAAAGAGGCAAAATGAAAGAAGTGAGTGAGTAGATGCTGACTATTCAAACGGACATCTGAATTGTTTCACATTGTAGAATTAAAAACATGCTATAGTACAGGACTTGTCTAGGTCACTGGGACTATAAAATCCTAGTGAATATACTATATTAGACATTTTACCAACTTGCCACCATGCTCTTTTGACTTGGTGAGAGAAGTCAGATCATGCATCCTCAACCCCTTATTACAGGTTACTATAGTTATTGCAGACCTAATAGCTACCAAATGCTGCTACTATGTATATTGCTATTTCTAATAGAAACTGTTCTCTTGAGCTCTAATAGAGACAGCATCCAATACTAAAGACAAGACATGTGGATATAATAATGAATTTGCTTTCTAAATTATCTTGCACTGGAATTGTGAATGGGTTTAATACTAAAATACTCGAGAAAGTGTATCAGAAAGCAAAGGGGAAACTCTTGAGCCTATGACAGAAACAACTGAAACTATAAATGAGGATGCCTCCCAAGAGAGTTCATTTATCAAATGAATTGTGTGTGTGTCTGTGTGTGTGTCTGTGTGTACTGAATACTGAATACAGTAGGTGTTGCCTCAGGAGGATTATCACATAACATGGCTACGATTTGCATGACAATAAATGAGCCCTAGGAGCTTCTTTTCTCCATATTCCATTGATGAATGAACTGACCATATAATTATCTTTTTAATAAAACAATTCAAGTACCATGGTATACATGTAATAACTGTCAGAAAAATGGAAATTTCAGCAATTCAGCTGGTGGAGAAAAAAAAAATAAACTCATAAGTAGAAAAAGGAAAACCTGTATAGTAGACTAAATCATTTACTGTAGCACATTCAGCTTTTTGTACAAATACTACAAGTTTATTCTCAGGGGACATCTGTGGATTTTTTACAAATTCTTGAGCAGTGGTGATAATTTACCTATAAGTTTTGTTAATGGGTCATAGACAGAGGAAAAAAAAATGTGGAAATCCCTAATGTTGGAAAGATTTCTGAAATTGCAAAGAATAAAGAAAAAGTAGCATATGATACATTGTCCCCAAAAAATCTATCAGAAAGTTCTGAAGAGACTGAAAACTGATTTTTAAAACAATATTTAAGGTAGCAGGCTGATAGAAGAGATGAGTCTCCATGATACTACTAGTTATTAAAGTATATTTCTTTATTCTTCATTGAAGTATCAATAGTTGCTTACAGCTCTTCAGAATGACAATGAGATCCTTTTGTTTTCTTTTTTTAGTTGCTGTGGAATAAATTACACAGAGATAAAATCCAGCTGATAGTTATCAGTTAGATCATACTATGCCATCACTTACAGCTTCCAGAAAATTTCTAAGGGCCCTGATAAGTATTTGTACAATCTTTACTTTTGTTTGTTCATTTTGTTTGTTCATTTTTAGTGGATGTCATTACTGAAACAATGATCAAAAATGTTATAAAATATAGGTATGATATGGATTATTTCAATTTGAAGCATCTGAATCTTTGTCCTAAACTTAAAGGACCTGTTTCACAATGACTATGATATGTGGTTCAGCTAAAAGCATCATGTTATTTGGACATATTCCATTCATTCTTACCTAAATGTTTCCTAAAAAAGGTTTAGAAAATGTTCTAATCATTCTTTTACATGTAGTTGACCAGTTTTCCCAACACCACTTGTTGAAGAGATTGTCTTTTCTTAATTGTATATTTTTGCATCCTTTGCCAAAGAAATGGTGTCCATAGATGAATTGATTTATCTCTGAGCTTTCTATTTTGTTCTGTTGATCTATATTTCTGCTTTTGTGCCAGTACCATACTGTCTTGATGACTGTAGCTTTGTAATATAGTCTAAAGTCAGGAAGACTGATCCCTCCAGTTCCATTGAGGTCTTTTGTATTTCCATACAAATTGTGAAATTATTTGTTCTGTGAAAAATACTGTTGGTAGTTTGATAGGGATTCCATTGAATCTATAGATTGCTTTGGGTAGTATAATCATTTCCACCAAACTCATTCTTCAAATCCAAGAACATGGTATATTTCTCCATCTATTTGTGTTGAATTTGATTTTTTTCATCAGTGTTTTATAGTTTTCTGTATACAGGGTTTTTGCCTGTTTAGACAAATTTATAAGCATTTCATTCTTTTCATTGCAATGGTGAATAGGATTGTTTCCTTAATTTCTCTTTCTGATTCTTCATTGCTAGTATATAGGAATGCAAAGGATTTCTGTGTGCTAATTTTATATCCAGCCACTTTACTATATTCATTGATGAGCTCAAAAAATTACATTGAATTGAAATTTACAACCTAAAATTACAACCACTAGTAATTTTCTGGCGGCATTTTTAGGGTTTTCTAGGTAGAGAATCATGTCATCTGCAAACGTTTAGAGTTTCACTTCTTATTTTCCAATAAATGAAATTAGAACATTTCTAACACCATATACAAAAATAAACTCAAAATGGACTAAAGACCTAATTACAACCAGAAACTACAACACTCTTAGAGGAAAATACAGGCGGAACATTCTCTGACATAAATTATAGCAATATCCTCTATGACACACCTCCCAGAATAATGGAAATAAAAACAAAAATAAACAAATGGTACCTAATTAAACTTAAAAGCTTTTGCACATTGAAGAAAACTATAAGCAAGGTATAAGAAAAAAAGCCCTCAGAATGGGAGAAAATATTAGCAAACAAAACAATTGACAAAGAATTCATCTCAAAAATACAAAAGCATTGAATCTTTGCAATCCCTATCAAGCTACCAACGGCATTCTTCACAGAGCTAGAACAAATAATTTCACAATTTGTATGGAAATACAAAAAACCTCGAATAGCCAAAGCTATCTTGAGAAAGAAGAATGGAACTGGAGGAATCAACCTACCTGACTTCAGGCTCTATTACAAAGCCACAGTTATCAAGACAGTATGGTACTGGCACAAAGACAGAAATATTGATCAATGGAACAAAATAGAAAGCCCAGAGATAAATCCACGCACCTATGGACACCTTATCTTTGACAAAGGAGGCAAGAATATACAATGGATTAAAGACAATCTCTTTAACAAGTGGTGCTGGGAAAACTGGTCAACCACTTGTAAAAGAATGAAACTAGAACACTTTCTAACACCATACACAAAAATAAACTCAAAATGGATTAAAGATCTAAACGTAAGACCAGAAACTATAAAACTCCTAGAGGAGAACATAGGCAAAACACTCTCTGACATACATCACAGCAGGATCCTCTATGACCCACCTCCCAGAATACTGGAAATAAAAGCAAAAATAAACATATGGGACCTAATTAAACTTAAAAGCTTCTGCACATCAAAGGAAACTATTACCAAAGTGAAAAGGCAGCCTTCAGAATGGGAGAAAATAATAGCAAATGAAGCAATGGACAAACAACTAATCTCAAAAATATACAAGCAACTCCTACAGCTCAACTCCAGAAAAATAAATGACCCAATCAAAAAATGGGCCAAAGAACTAAATAGACATTTCTCCAAAGAAGACATACAGATGGCTAACAAACACATGAAAAGATGCTCAACATCACTCACTATCAGAGAAATGCAAATCAAAACCACTATGAGGTACCATTTCACGCCAGTCAGAATGGCTGCGATCCAAAAGTCTACAAGCAATAAATACTGGAGAGGGTGTGGAGAAAAGGGAACCCTCTTACACTGTTGGTGGGAATGCAAACTAGTACAGCCACTATGGAGAACAGTGTGGAGATTCCTTAAAAAAATGGAAATAGAACTGCCTTATGATCCAGCAATCCCACTGCTGGGCATACACACTGAGGAAACCAGAAGGGAAAGAGACACGTGTACCCCAGTGTTCATTGCAGCACTGTTTATAATAGCCACGACATGGAAGCAACCTAGATGCCCATCAGCAGATGAATGGATAAGAAAGCAGTGTTACATATACACAATGGAGTATTACTCAGCCATTAAAAAGAATACATTTGAATCAGTTCTAATGAGGTGGATGAAACTGGAACCTATTATACAGAGTGAAGTAAGCCAGAAGGAAAAACACCAATACAGTATACTAACACATATATATGGAATTTAGAAAGATGGTAACAATAACCCTGTGTACGAGACTTCAAAAGAGACACCGATGTATAGATCAGTCTTATGGACTCTGTGGGAGAGGGAGAGGGTGGGGAGATTTGGGAGAATAGCATTGAAACATGTATATTATCATGTATGAAACGAGTTGCCAGTCCAGGTTCGATACACGGTACTGGATGCTTGGGCCTGGTACACTGGGACGACCCAGAGGGAGGGTAGGGGAGGGAGGAGGGAGGAGGGTTCAGGATGGGGAACGCGGGTATACCTGTGGCGGATTCATTTCGATATTTGGCAAAACTAATACAATATTGTTAAGTTTAAAAATAAAATAAAATTAAAAAAAAAATACATAAGCAGCTCATGCAGCTCACCACCAGAAAAATGAACAATCCAATCCAAAAGTGAGCAGAAGACCTAAATAGACATTTCTCCAAAGAAGACATAAAAATGGCTAATAAACTCATGAATGTATACTCAATATGACTCATTATTAGAGAAATGCAAATCGAAAGCACAATGAGGTATCATCTCATACCAGTCAGAATGGCCATCATCAAAAAGTTTACAAACAATAAATGCTGGAGAGGGTGTGAAGAAAAGCAAACCCTCTTACAATGTTTGTGGAAATGCAAACTGATACAACCACTATGGAGAACAGTATGGAGATTCCTTTAGAACCTAGGAATTAAACTACTGTAGGACCCAGAAATCCCACTACTTTATATATACCTGGAGGAAATCAGAATTGACAAAGATACATGTACCCCAGTATTCAATGCACTAGTTTATAATAGCTAGGACATGGAAGCAACTTACATGTCCCTTGACAGATGAATGGATAAGGAAGTTGTGATACATATACCCAATGAAATATTACTTAGCTATAGAAAAGAAAGTATTTGAGTCAGCTCAAAAAGGTAGATGAACCTGAAGCCTACTATACAGAGTGGTAAGTCAGAAAGAGAAACGCATTATCTATATTAATATATATGTATATATATATATATATATATACACATATATATGGAATTTAGAAACATGGTACCAATGATCCTACATGCAGGACAGTAAAGGAGACACAGATGTAAAGAAGAGACTTTTGAACTCATGGTGGGAAGAAGAGGATGGGATGATTTGAGAGAATAGCATTGAAACACAGGCATTAACATATGTAAAACAGATAGCCAGTGAGTTTGTTGTATGACGCAGGGCACCCAAGCCTGGTGCTCTGTGACAACCTGGAGGGATAGAGTGGATGGGAAGTGGGAGGCAGAATTCAGGATGGAGGGCACGCATGACACATGTATACCAATGACTGATTTACACTGATGTATGGCAAAAATCATCACAATATTGTAAAGTAATTATCCTCCAATTAAAATAAAGAAATTGATTTTTTAGATTTGCTTAAGAAAAGAAAATGGAACAAAGAGCTTGTCTGCATGATCAGGTGCCTGGAGTTAATCTTTTAATAGAGAGGCTACAAAGTGGGGTCATCTGGGGTGTAGAAGTGAGAATGCAAGTGTAAGAAATGATACCATAATACAAGTTTGTCTTTTCCACTTGATAATGTGTTTTTGTTGTAATGTAGAATCCCATGATACCAAGATCTTGATTCAGTTTTTTGGCTCCTATTGGGAGAGACATTTTGACACATACCATTTTCTCTAAGACTTTACACCTTGCAACATTTATTCTGAAAGAATTCCAGGTTGGATGGCTCTTATGTCAACAGCTTTTCCTTCTTTTCCAAAGAAACCCTCTTTGGAAGTTCTTATGGTATGTATGAGAATAAATATACTTTAGAAATAGAAAATGAACAATTAATGATTTCCTAATAACCACAATATGTGTGTAAATATAATTTTCTGTACTGCCATCATGTTCAACAATAGCAAGGACACATGTAAAGTAAAGTCAACAGTCGTCCAAGTGGTCTGGAAGGGATTCAGAAACCATTGATTTGTAGCTGAATGCTCTGAGCCACACAGAAATAACACTTTTGGAAGCATGCCACAATGTTAAAAAGTAATTCTACTCCAAATAGATATTTTAGACTGATTTCTTTGGCAAGAGACTAGCCAAATTAGGCAAGACACAGAAAAATGATGAAGAACAGTTAGGTGGAATATGTATATTCATAAAATGATGAGACATTTTCCTGAGTGACCCTTTGGGAAAATGCATAACCTTCAGCATATGAAGAACTCTCTTACATGTGAATGATCATAAAGTCAAATAGGTTGTGAAAAAATATAACTGAGTATTTGGGAAGTACATATGAAATGAGCTCACTCGTCATTGTTTTTCAGGTGCTAAGTTGTGTCCGAATCTTTGCGAACCCATGAACTGCATCACGCCAGGCTTCCCTGTCCTTAACTATCTCCCTGAGTTTGTTCAAACTCATGTCCTTTGAGTCAGTGATGTGATCCAACCATCTCATTCTCAGTCACCCTATTCTCCTCCAGCTTTCAATCTTTCTCAGCATCCGGATATTTTCCAATGAGTCAGCTCTTCGCAACAGGTGGCCAACATATTGGAGCTTCAGCTTCAGCATCAGTCCTTCCAATGAATATTCAGGGTTGATTTCCTTTAGAATTAACTGGCTTGATCTTGCAGTCCAAGGGACTTTCAAGTGTCATCTCCAGCACCACAGTTTGAAAGCATCAGTTCTTTGGTGCTCAGCCTTTTTTATGGTCCAATTTCTCACATCCACACATGACTACTAGAAAAGCCATAGCTTTGACTGGATGGAGCTTTGTCAGCAAAGTGATGTCTCTGCTTTTTAATACACTGTCTAGGTTTGTCATAGCTATTCTTCAAAGAAGCAAGCATCTTTTAACTTCATGGCTGCAGTCACTGCATTGAAAATGGAGCAAAAAAAAAGAAAAGAAAGCTCACACTGTTCCCACATTTTCCCCATCTATTTGCCATGAAGTATTAGGACCAGAAAGCATAATCTTCATTATTTTTGATGGTTGAGTTTTAACCTAGCTTTTTCATTTTCCTCTTTCATATTCAAGAGACTCTTGGATACCTCTTCACTTTCTGCCATTAAAGTGCTATCATCTTCATATCTGAGGTTATTAATATTTCTTGCCACAATCTTCATTCCAGCTTGAACTTAATCCAGCCTAGCATTTCATATGATGTAATCTGCATATAAGTTAAATAAGCAGTTGACAATACACAGCCTTGATGTACTCCTTTCCAATTTGGAACCAGTTCTTTGTTCCATGTCCAGATCTAACTGTTGCTTCTTGACTTGCATATAGGTTTCTCAGGAGGCATGTTAGGTGGTCTGTTATTCCCACTTCTTTAAGAGTTTTCCACAGTTTGTTGTGATCCACACACTCAAAGGCTTTAGCATAGTCAAGTGAAGAAGAAGTAGATGCTTTTATGAAAGTTCCTTGCTTTTTCCATGAGCCAGCTGTTGTTGGAGATTTGATCTCTGGTTCCTTAGCTTTTTCTAAATCCAACTTTACATCTGCAAGTTTTTGATTCACATACTGCAGAAGTCTAGCTTGAAAGGATTTTGAGCATAGTTTCGTTAGAATGTGAAATGAGTGCAACTGTATGGTAATTTGAATATTCTTTGGCATTGCCTTTCTTTGGGATTGGAATGAAAATTGACCTTTTCCAGTCCTGTGGCCACTGCTGAGTTTTCCAAATTTGCTGGCATAGTGAGTGAAGCACATTAGCAGCATCATTTTATAGGATTTGAAATAACTCAGCTGGAATTCCATCACCTCCACTAGCTTTGTTTGTAGTAATGCTTCCAAAGGCCCACTTAACTTCGCATTCCAGGATATCTGGCTCTAGGTGAGTGACCACACCATCATGGTTATCTGGGTCATTAAGAGCTTTTTTTTTTTTTTTTTGAATAATTCTTCTGTGTTTCTCATCACTTCTTGTTAATATCTTCTGCTTCTGTTAGGTCCTTGCCATTTTTGTCCCTTATTGTGCCTATCGCTGAATGAAATGCTCCCTTAGTAGCAGCTCCAATTTTCTTAAAGAAATCTCTAGTCTTACCCATTCTATTGTTTTCCTCTATTTCTTTGCACTGTTCATTTAAGAAGGCTTTCTTATCTGTCCTTTCTATTCTTTAGAACTCTGCATTCTGTTGGATATATCTTTTCCTTTCTTCTTTGCCTTTCATATATCTTCTTTTCTCAGCTATTTGTAAAGCCTCCTTGGAAAACCACTTTGCCTTCTTGCATGTCTTTTTCTTGGATATGGTTTTGGTCACCAAGTCCTATGTAATGTTAGGAACCTCTGTCCATAGTGCTTCATGCACTCTGTCTACCACATCTAGTCCCTTGAATCTAATTGTCATCTCAACTTTATGTATAAACATAAAAGATTTAATTGAGATCATACGTGAATGGCCAAGTGGTTTTCCCTACTTTCTTCAATTTGAGCCTGAATTTTGCAATAAGGAGATGATGATCTGAGCCAAAGTCAGCTCCAGTTCTTGTTTTTGTTGACTGTATGGAGTTTCTACATCTTTGGCTGTAAAGAATATAATCAATCTGATTTCAGTACTGGCCATCTGGTGACGTTCATGTGTTGAGTTATCTCTTGTGTTGTTGGAAGTGTGTGTTTTCTTGGCAAACAGTGTATTCTCTTGACAAAACTCTGTTAGCTTTTGCCCTGCTTCATTTTGTACTCCAAGACCAAATTTGCCTGTTTTTCCAGGTATCTCTTGACTTCCTATTTTTGCGTTCCAGTCCCCTATGATGAAAAGGACATCTTTCTTTGGTGTTAGTTCTATGATGTATTGTAGACCTTTGTAGAATCATTCAACTTCAGTTTCTTCATCATCAGTGGTTGTGGCATAGACTTGGATTATTTTGATGTTGAATGTTTTGCTTGGAAACGAACTGAAATCATTCTGTCATTTTTCAGATTGCAGCCAAGTAACACATTTCAGACTCTTTTGTTGACTATGAGGTCTACACCATTCCTTCTAAAGGATTATTGCCCACAGTAGTAGATATAATGGTCATCTGAATTAAATTTGTCCATTCCCATCTATTTTAGTTCACTGTTTCCTAAAATGTTGATGTTCGCTCTTGCCATTTCCTGTTTGACCACATCCAATTTACCTTGATCCATGAACCTAACATCCAGATTCACTTTCTTACAATATCAGACTTTACTTTTCACCATCAAATACAATCACAATTAAGTGTAGTTTCTGCTTTGGCTCAGCCTCTTCATTATTTCTGTAGCTATTTCTCTGACCTTCTCTAGTAGTGTATTGCATACCTACTGACCTTGGAGGTTCATCTTTCAGTGTCATATCCTTCAGCATTTTCATACTGTTCATGGAGTTCTCAGGCAAGAATACTGAAGTGGTTTCATTCCCTTCTCCTATGGACTGTGTTTTGCCAGGCCCTAACTAGCAGAGACATGTCCTTCAGCTACTCAAAATAGCTGAATGACATGCCTAGTGCCCTGGCTGTCCCATTGCTTGTCCTTATTGAGCATGTAAACCTTGACTGACTGTCAGGTGTTGGTCAACTCATGGAGAGTCTCAACAGCTTAAGTTGTAAAGAGTGTCACAGAGAAGCGTTGACTGGGAAAAGTTTCCTGGTAACACAGTTGGTGGAAACAAGGAAAACTACAGTCTGCAATATGTCATCTTAGTGGGAAGTAGACAAATCATAGTATACCATGATACTTAAAATTATTATTAAAATTATTAAGGTGATTATTTGTAACTGGGTTATGAATGGAGCACAGCATTTAATAAACAGTGATTTTTAATAACTGCTTTTCTTATTGGGAGTACGTAATATACATGAGACAATGATATATTGTGAATATATATTTGATATAGAAAACATTGATACTGGTATTTGGTATAATAAAAGATTTTTTTCCTTGAAAATAACTGAATAGAAAAGGATATAGTCCAGTTAAAAAATTATTGGAATGTTATTTGGGAAAATTGATTTTTGATTCTTAACTGACATAGCTTCCATGGAAATTAACTGGACTGAAGAAGAAATAAATTTATTTTCAGAGTAATTAGATATACATTTAAATGCATATCATATTTATTTTTGAAAATTACAAATAGTAGTAAATGAAGGTTTAAAAAGTAAAATCAAATTGATTTCCAAACTATTCAAAATGTGGAAAGATGTGATCAAGACTAACATATCTAGTCAATGATACTAACATTCACATAATTTTGTCTACTCTGTTGGCTACAGACAAGAAAAATCTTTTTTTTTTTTTTTTTGCAATATCAAAAATTTGCATTTCAAAAGAGATATAAAAGGATGTTAAAATTATAAGTGACACAATTGTATCCAGGGCTCAAGGATAGACTATTGTTAAAAGGGTAAAAGTTGTTCTGAACTCATACTTCATATCCAGGAACAACTGAGTATATGGCTCTGGATTTATCTGTCCCCTGTAATGTGTTGACAAAGTGAACAATGATGTCATGTGTACTGTACCTGGTTATCAGAAATGTATATTGTTACTGCTGAGTTGTGGCTGCCCTGGGAATGATGCAACTTGAACATATTGCTGGAAGGACTCCTTGGGAAAACTGTAAAAGTTAGATGAGGAATGGAAGGGTTGCTTCCCTGATTGGCTGTGTCTAGGCTGTATTCAGGGTCTTTTGCCTTCAAATACAAGGGCTGCCACACTTGTGATTTAAACATTGAATGTGAACTCAGAAGTGAGTTCATATGACTTCAGAGTTCTTTTCAATTCTATATTTCTATACTTGTATATAAACAGTGGAGTTAGAGAGTTTATAGAAACATTTTTGAACACAATTTTTACAAGTGAATGGATTTTAATATTCTCAAGTTTTTTCCTCAATAAAAAATAATTTAAAATGCTTGGTAAAAATTCATTCTGAAAATAAGAATACAAAATATTTTGTCAAATTCTGATTATTTTTATAATTGTAAAGTATTTTAAGCTCCTAAACCTATAAATTTATTTTAAGTGAAAATTAAAATGTTTCCAATTTGAAGAAATTGTTAATATTATAAGTAATTGTCAATTTATTTTTTTTCCAAAACTTGCTTGCTGGGTTTATTTTTTTAAATGTGGTTTTCTCAAGCAATGCAAATATTTTCCTTAATTTATTTTATAATGGTAAGATTAGAATATTTTGTAATTATAAAATTTTTCACATTCATTTTTGTCTGTCAGAAATTAAATGCTTTACTACAGCTTACAATGTTTGAGTTAAATCCCTGAGTGTCCAACCTACTTCTTAATGAATGAGTCACACCAGTTCATATTTGTTCAATATAAACTTTGTTATATGATATTTGTCCTTCTTATTACAATTCTAATATTCTTATTTTAACCTAGGGTAATTTTTAAAAGAATAAACCAAACATTTCTTCACTCTAGGGACTTGTTTATTTCTTAAATAAATTTCTCTAAACTGAAATTTTAACTTACTTCCCCTTTAATATACAGAATTAACTTGTATCAAAAGTACCATGCTGCTGCTAAGTCGCTTCAGTCGTGTCCGACTCTATGCGACCCCATGGACTACAGCCTACCAGGCTTCTCCATCCATGGGATTCTCCAGGCAAGAACACTGGAGTGGGTTGCCATTTCCTTCTCCACAAAAGTAACATAGGTTTTCCATTAAATAATGGGGAAATCTTCATGAAATATACATAATACAGCATTTCAATACCTTTGATTTTTTGAAATTCTTAGGACAGATTCAAAAGATACATATTTTTTTTAATACTCTTAACTGACTTTTCAAAATCTATCAAAACTGTTAACTAAGTTACAAGTATTTTTATAACTGAGTCAGATCAAATATTCTGAATGACACTACAGTGTTAAAGTAAATAACACACTTTATTTTGTTTCTGTTGCTGTAACCAGGTAATGAGTGGTTGAAAGTCACATTTACGATGTCCATAATATTACCCTTTCATATTAATGTGTCCTGAGCTTAAAAAAATTCTCTCTGCTTTCTAACTTTGCAGTTCAAAGTATGAATCTATGTGACTGGTTGCTGGGTTAAGAGGTTGCATAGATTACTAGATCAAGCTACATTTTACATCCAAATTAATGTCACAACTGTAACAAATTGGGATGCTCGGCTATTGTCAAACAATGTAGGGCCAAGGTTGGCAAATTAGTTAGTATTAGCATATAGACCTTTTGGCAGGAAAGAAAAGCTTTTTACTTGGAGCTGGACATTCTGCAGGATTTGTCAACTTGAATCTGCCACTGGTCTCATTATCTCATTTGTCTTATTTAGGCTAAATTGGCAGCTATGTCTTCGTGGCAAATGTTTGTTTTTACAAACGAGCAATGAAGCAGAATCTGTGAAACACACACTAAAATAGCTGTTCTGCAAGTTTGTACGGTATTTCCAGAGCTGGATAAGCCATAGAAAAATTTCTTTACCCTTTGACTTTGGTTTATATTGTAAATTTGTGGCTATTAAGGCAAATACTACAGACATTAGAGATCCGTAGTCAACTGAAAAAAAAAATAGAGTATTGAAAATGTGAAAGCCTAATTTATGACACTAGACAGGTTAAAAAGTAAGAGATTACTTTGATTTTTTAGTGTTGTAAATTAAAATTTCCTTATCTGATCCTGATTGGCACAATCATATACCGTATGCACCTATGTGAGTATCTATATGTCTGCACAAAACCACACACACATATACAAACACACATCCGTATATATGTATACATGCACATACACACATGACTTCACTGTAACATTTTATTCTGGTCAATAATGTGTAAGACAGGCTTATTTTGCTTAGCTTGTGAACATGAAGCTTAGAAAATTAAGTGATAGATGGGCTCTATTATAAAGACATATAAACAGACTTACATATACACATATATAAGGCCTCAAAATAGTATGGTGTATAAGGTATATGTTAGTGTAAGTAAAGGGCTTCCCTGGTGGCTCAATGGTAAAGAATCCACATGCAATGCAGAAGATGCAGGTTCAATCCCTGGATCGGGAAGTTCCCCTGCAGAAGGAAAAGGCAACCCACTCCAGTTTTCTTGCCTGGGAAATCCCACTGAGAGAGGAGCCTGGTGGGTTACAGTCCATGGGGTCACAAAAGAGCCTGACACAACTTAGGGACTAATAAACAACAAATGTATACGTTATAGTATGAGTGAAAATTATATGTTAACAATAATATATATAAACTGTTTACTACATGTAAGGTTAGATCAGCTAGGTTATACTATATGTAACAAAAATAACATCATTCCTAGAGAAAAATAACTATAAGAATGATACCTTCATTATTATATGTATAAAACAAAATGAAGAAAAAATAATAAATGCTACCTCAGAAGAATTGTTCATAAGGTTAGCTTACTTTAAGTTATATCCTTGAAATTATAGTTTAAGATCTAGAAAAGAAGTGTTGCCATGCTCTTCAACCCAAATCTTTACAGACTTCCTAGGTTACAGATCGTGAAAAAATCTTTGCTCAAACTAGAAGACAGATATTTTATGAACAAGTACAGAGTTCATTGAAACAACAAAATAATTAATAGTCTTTTGCTAAAATGAATAACAGAAAAATACATTTTCCAGATCCATGATCAAAAATAGTCTCTCTGTGGCTTTTATTTAAGCTATGATTATTGAAATTTTTATAGAGAAATTCCCAATACAGTGTATCATTTGATAATCAGTAAGAGCCATGTTCTTTTGTCACAGACATAATTCATATCAATTCTTTCTTAGTTTATGGATGTATAAAGGACCAAAATTCTACTTGCTTTGATTTCAGTAACAAGAATAGAACAAGACCTATGGATTGCAGTAGAAACCCCATATTGAAAACAGTACTAAGTAATCATTGGCCATAGGGGGTATGAATGAAAATATAATAAATCAATTTTTATCTAAATTACCCAGAATATGTTTCCAAGTACACAGGAAATAGACCATTTGTAATTATTACTACACATATATTTACAATTACATTTTTACCAATTAATATGGGAATTTGCTCATATTTTAAGATATGATTCCTTTATAGTTCACTTACTGACAGAATAATTTTTTTAGCTTTGAACATTTTTGTTTTAGTGAGGTCTGATCAGAACATCTGGATAAGTATTGGCTTATGTGGATTGTTTCACTTTATAAAATCTCTGCTAGAGATTAGTATTTAGGTTTGAGAAAGGGCTATATAAATTATTTTCTTTATCCATACCATTTCATGATAGATTATTGCTATCTTAAATGTGTTTTTAAAAAAATGCTTATATGAACTCTCTTTAACCTCAAAATACAAAGAGAATACTCTATTCTGAAAACCTGTGCTATAGTATGTCCAAAAGGATAATTATCAAATAATTATTGGCAAATTCTCAATAAGCAATAATTACTGTCATAAACTCAGAACATGAAAGTAAATTTCTAAAACCTATTTTGCAAGCTCTATTTACTTGAAATATCTCTCAAGTAGAATTAAATTACCATTTTCAAGATGAAATCCACTTGTTAATGAACTAAATAAATCAATATTTACACAAATTGAGACTTCCTTATGTTTCCTTCAGTACAAACCAATTGGCTATTAAATATCTAAAACTGCTACATAAAATGCAAATCATGCTTTTTTAAAAGAGTGATTGTATAAGTCTTAGAGAAATGGAACTTGTTAGGGAAGAATTTCTCAAGGAAGACAAAATTAGGAAACGGAGCAGTTGCTGAAGCTGTTGTATGTCCTGAATGTGTGTTCCCCTGAAGGAAGAGAACATGTCAGGATTCTGTGAGCCTGCACCTGTGCAGGGTGAGGAATCATGGGAATTTGCCACATGCAAAGTTAGGAGTAGAGAAAAGACCTATACTATTAGAAAATACAGTTTACTAAAAAATGAATTTGAAGCCAGTCAGAAAGCAAGGGAAATTTCTCTCTCATATTTAAGGCTCTTTTTCTAAATAAAATAGAAATAGTTTCCCATGAGAATTTATGGCAACAAGGTAGGTATAGGAATTGAATTTGTACTATTTGTCTGGTTCCAAAAAATACAAAAGAATAATTAATTTGAAGTGGAGTGGATTTGTATTTCTTCCAGGTCTAAGGAAGAAACAAAAGAGGAAAATAACAAAAAACTTAACTTCTGAGGGAACTGACACTAAAATCAGGCCTCATGGAAATACCATAGAGTTATAAAAAGTTATGAGCTCCAATTAAAAATCATTCAGTATTATAAAATTATATGGATAGTATTCATCAGAGAAAAAATAAAAATATTAGGTACATAAAGATTATATTACAATTTCTGAGTATGTGGCAAACTGAATAATAAATAGCCCCCCAAAACTATGACACTTGAATCCTTGGAACCTGTGAGTATATTATCTTACATGGCAGAAGGGGCCTAACAGATGTGATTAAGTTGAACATTTTTTAAAGAAGGCATTATGCTGAATTATTCTGTAATCAGAAGGGTCCTTTCAAGTAGAGTTAAAGTCAGGGAGAAAGTGATGTGATAACAGAAGCAGAGATTGAAGTAGTGCAGCTATAAGCCAGAAAACTCAAGAAGTCCTAGTAGACTTTTGAAGCTAGAAAAGTCAAGGAATAGATTTTCTTCTGAAGCTAGAAAAGTCAAGGAATAGATTTTCTTCTGGAGCCACCAGAAGGAACCAGACCTGCCCCAAATCTTGATTTTAACCCCTTACGACCCATTTAAGATTTCTAACCTCCACACGTTTAAGTGAATAAACTTGTGTTTGCTTCAATCCATCAAGTTTTAGTCCACTAAAATAACTATTGTATAAATTGAAACAAATTATAGTGATAATTTGTCACAGCAGCAATATTAAATGAATATAACTATGAAATAATGCATAAAAATTTTAAATTATTAGAGTGTAAGTTGAAAATGTTTCTAAGAAAGGGAGATTATAAATACACATAAGCAGATTTGGGAGGGAAAAGTTCACTAAAAGCCAACTATCAGAGATTTTCAAAAATAAAACAACTCAAATTAAAAATTCTATATGACTTAAATAGCAGAATAGGCACAGTTAAACAAAGAATGGATTGGCTGGATGAACCATCTGAAGAAAATACAGAAAACTCAATATAAAAAGTCAAAAATGTAAAATGCAAAAATTAAAACAATTGGAGTGTAGAGTGAGAAAAGATAATACACATTTAAATGTAAAGTAATGGGATGAAGAAAATATTGGAAGAAATTTAATCTGAGAAAATTTTAGAGCTGATGAAAGACACAACCTTCACATTTAGGAAAAATCAGTGACCTCTTCACAAAGAAAAATATATACTTAAGTACATTATAATCAAATTAGAAATCACTAAAGATAAATAAAAGACATGAAAAACAATCAAGTAATATTTAAGGCAGATATATGGCTAAAACTGTTGAAACATTATGTAGCTTAGGAATATATATTATAGAGGTAGTGTCAGTGTTTTGGAAATACAAAACCAAAAGATTCTTGTATGATTCAAACTCATGTCGCCTGCATTGACAGGTGGATTCTTTGCCACTGAGCACAATTTCATTGTTAAGAATGGCATATCTTATGCTTAAAATATTTCCCAATTTTTTGAAATTTCAATATTCTGTGTTTTAAAGAAATTTATTTTAAAACAGAAAAACTTACATAACAAAAAGCCTCTGCAGTTCAAACCTGCTGTTAAAAGTATATTTAAAAAAGGCTTACTAATTTTCATATTAATTGAAGAGGATTCATATTCACCATTTATTCATTCCTCTTGATTCAGACAAGCAGTTTACCATATTAATGATTGCTCCATTGATCAAAATGTACCACCTAATAAAGCTAATATTTTGATATAATGAGGAGAGTGATTCTAACTGCAGAAATGAGTTATTGTTCTAATTGTTAGAATTCTTCCCTTTTGGATGCAATGCCCTCTTCATTTCTCAGCCTCTCTACGCCTACCATAAAAGTCTGAAGGTAAGCAGATATTACCCTTTTCCCTATGACAAAGTGACTGTTGAATAAATAGGCTCCTAACCAAAACTATAAAACTGTGTTTATTGATTGGGTCACTCACAACATGGACAGGCATTAATATGAGAGATTTCTGTATGAAATCTTTATGAGCACCAGTATGAAAGATTTCCCCATTATTTCCTTTCATGAGCTCTCCTGTGAGGGTTTGGATCCCTAGTGGTTGGTGGTGCCAGGAGAAATATAATCAACTTTAGGGAAAATGATGCCAAAAAAGAAAGAGGCAAAGGGGGAGAGTGTTAAGTTCAATGTTCTGGAGTAAATTTGCTGGATTTCCTAGGGCTTCCAGGTGCTTACATTCCCAAAGTTTGACATAGTTTGACATAACCCTTCCTTTGATTATTTGAGTGAGTGTCCTTTAATATATTTTAGGCTAACTCACTTTAAGTTTACTTTACTAGAAGACAGATTTCTACACTTGATCTTAGCCAAAAGGCCGAGAAGCGATGAAGACAGATTTCTAACTACTAAATATGTGTAGATTTTACAATCTATTTTCTTGCATTCTATTTTACATGATATAAAATTTTTAATGTCACAATGAGCATTGAATCCACAGAAAGATCTTTTTTCTTATAAAGGTTTTTAGTTGATAGGTACATGAAAATTTCACAGTAAAGAAAATATTTTCCCAGAGAAACAGAAGTATATACTTTTTTTAAATTTTATTTTTAAACTTTACAATGTTGTATTAGTTCTGCCAAATATCGAAATGAATCCGCCATATTATACAGAGTGAAGTAAGCCAGAAAGAAAAACACCAATACAGTATACTAACGCATATATATGGAATTTAGAAAGATGGCAGCGAAAGAAGTATATACTTTTTATTCAGCTTCATTCTAAAAGCAGGCTGGTAAATGAAATACATTTTGTTATATATTAATCTTCAGAGTGACCCAGTGATGGTACTATTAACATTCTAGAGAAAAAAGAAAAGAAAAGAAATAAGCTAGAGAAGCTAAGGGAATTGTGTGAATTCAATATATGACTGTATTGTACCAGAGTTATGTACTTAACCACTGCACTGCAGTCACTCATTATTCACTGGGTACTTTTTTAAGAGAAAAAAAAAATAAAGAAAAAATGAATCTGCTTCCTAAATGTTTTAGATGAATGGCAAAACTAATACAATATTGTAAAGTTTAAAAATAAAATAAAATTTAAAAAAATAAAAAAATAAAAATTTGAAGATGCAAAATGCATAACAACAAAAAATAAAATAAAATAAAATAAAAATTATGGTAGCTGACCTATGGCTATTGATGTTACCCAGTGAATCTTCCTGGAAAAAACAAATGGGTGCAATAATTTCTTTGATCAGTATGTACTATATATTGATAAATATGATGATGATGCCAGGTGTATTGTTTTGTTCTTATTATTTAAAAAGAATGCTTATACTCTTCTACAGGTTTTCTTATTGGCCATTATATCTAACTGAAAATAAAAGATCATAAAGGAAGCAATAATACATGTATTTATTTATTTAACAGCAAAATGAATAATTTATTCTGTCAATGTACAGCTGTCCCAGTGACAGGAAAGCTTAAACAGATTAATGGAATAATAATAGAACTTTTTGCTACTTCTCATGTTCTCTCTTTTCTCATCATGCTAATTTGTCTTTCCATCTATCTCTCCCTCCATCTATTTCATCTGACTTTCTCCGTTGTTATAATACATGCAATATATGTACAGTTATACCTTCCTGGTTCACACTTTATAGTTTCACAAAAGATGAAGAGAAATAATTTAGATTAAAAAACATACTAAACAAAGTATTTTTTAATGTATTGAAAGCAAACTTAAAGTCATTTAGTCGTGTCCAACTCTTTGCGACTCTATGAACTATAGAGTCCATGGAATTCTCCAGGCCGTAATACTGGAGTGGGTAGACTTTCCCTTCTCCAGGGGAATCTTCCAAACCCAGGTCTCTCATATTGCAGGTAGGCTGTTTACCAGCTGAGCCACCAGGGTAGCCCAAAAATACTGGAGTGGGTAGTCTCTCCCTTTGCCAGAGTTCTTCCTGACTCAGGAATCAAACTGAGGTCTCCCACACTGCAGGCAGATTCCTTACCAGCTGAGCTAAAGGGAAGTGTATTGAGGCAAATACACATTCTGCAAGAGTAATAAGAAGGTTCAGTATATGAACCAATGTAACCATATAAATTACCTATGACATATATGTCACATGAATCAATGTTGTATAATCTAAGCTGTGCTAATAGAATTTATTGCAATGTTAGAAATCCTGTTTTTTCTCCATCCAATTTGGTAGCTCCTGGTGGCCACGTGTGGCTTTGCATACTTGACATGTGGGGAGTGAGACTGTGGAACTGACCTTTTAACTTCATAACAACATGTGGCTAATGCCAACTGTGTTTATCTTCTGCAGATGCAGAAGAAAAAAATTTGGAGAGAATAAATTCATAAGTATAAATAAAAATATTGATTTTATCATAAAAATTTTAATAATTGTTTTATCCAATTGAATGATTGTGCTAAATAGCATTTCTGAATTAATAAGATTAAATATTTTCAGGATCATTTACTGCACAAAAATTTTGCATTTTTTTAATATGGCAGGAATTTGAATTGTCATCTTCAGTAAGCAAACAAGTAGAATAAATAAGTAAAAAAGTAAATAAGTAGATAGTGAAAATTATTTGATATCCATTAAATATATTTAGGGGCTTTACTGGTGGCTCAGTGGGTAAAGAATCTGCCTGCAATGCAGGATATGCAGGAGGTGCGGGTTAATTCTTTGGGTCTGGAAGATCCCTAGGAGGAAGGCATTGCAACCCCACTCCAGTATTCTTGCCTGCAGAATTCTATGGAAGGAGGAGCCTCAGATGGTTACAGTCCATAAAGTTGCAAGAGTTGGACACGAAGTGATTGAGCAGATATATTTAAAATATTTTAGAAAAAAATGGGCCCTCAGAATGAAGGAACTGTTTCTTCCTATGTAGCATCCTGTTGTATGATTGGTGAAAAGTTATTTTATAATGATACACTTCTGCTCTAAGTCTATTATTAATTTTCCTCCAAGAAGAACACTGTACTCAGAAAATTTATACAAAGTCTTATGAAAAGGTTTCTGAGGTGATCAAAAACTGAATGTGACAAAAAACAGATTTAGAAAAAAAGTTTAAAATTTTATTTATTAAGGAGATTTATTATCAGATCTTCCATAAGCCTCTTATCATTGTCCACCAAAGGGCAGACAGACTGCAAACTACAGTCACAGAAAATTAACCAATCTGATCACATGGACCATGGCCTTGTCCAACTCAATGAAACTATAAGCCATGCCATGTAGGGCCACCCAAGATGGATGGGTCATGGTGGAGAGTTCTAGTCTCCACTGCAGAAGGGAATGGCAAACCACTTAAGTATTCTTGCCTTGAGAACCCCATGAACAGTATGAAAAGGCAAAAAGATAGAACACTGAAAGATGAGCTCTTCAGGTCAGTAGGTGCCCAATATGCTACTGGAGATCAGTGGAGATACAACTGCAGAAAGAATAAAGAGACAGAGCCAAAGCAAAAACAACACCCAGTTGTGGATGTGACTATTGATGGAAGTAAAGTCCAATGACATAAAGAACAATATTGCATAGGAACCTGAAATATTAGGTCCATGAATCAAGGCAAATTGGAAGTGGTCAAACAGGAGATGGCAAGAGTGAACACTGACATTGTAGGAATCAGTGAACAAAAATAGACTGGAATGGGTGAATTTAACTCAGATGACCATTATATCTACTACTGTGGGCAAGAATTCCCTTAGAAGAAATGGAGTAGCCCTCATAGTCAACAAAGGAGTCTGAAATGCATTACTTGGATGCAATCTCAAAAACGACAAAATGATCTCTGTTTGTCTCCAAGGCAAATGAATCAATATCACAGTAATCCAAGTCTATGCCCCAACCAGTAATGCTTAAGAAGGTGAAGTTGAACGGTTTTATGAAGACCTACAAGATCTTATAAAACAAACACCCAAAAAAGATGCCCTTTTCATTATAGAGGACTGGAATGCAAAAGTAGAAAGTCAAGAAAAACCTGGAGTAACAGGCAAATTTGTCCCTGGAGTATAGAATGAAGCATGGCAAAGGCTAACAGAGTTTTGTTGAAAGAACACACTGCTCATAGTAAACACCTTCTTCCAACAATGCAGGAAAAGACTCTACACATGGACATCAACAGATGGTCAATAACTAAATCAGATTGATTATATTCTTTGAAGCCAAAGATGGAGAAGCTCAATACAGTCAGCAAAAACAAGACCAGAACCTGACTGTTGCTCAGACCATGAACTCTTTATTGCCAAATTCAGAATGAAATTGAAGATAGTAGGGAAAACCAATAGACCATTAAGGTATGACCTAAATCAACCCTCTTAGAATTATACAGTGGAAGTGACAAATAGATTCAAGAGATTAGATTTGATAGACAGAGTGCCTGAAGAACTATGGACTAAAGTTCTTGATATTGTACAGGAGGCTGAGATCAAAACTTTCACCCCCAAAAAAATAAAATAAAATAAATGCAAAAAGGTAAATGTTTGTCTGAGGAGGCCTTCTAAATAGCTGAAAAAAAAATAAGAGAAGTGAAAGGTAGAGGGAAAAAGAAAGATAATCCAATTTGAATGCAGAGTTCCAAAGAATAGGAAGGAGAGCTAAGAAAGCCTTCCTCAGTGATCAATGCAAAGAAATAGAGGAAAACAATAGAATGGGAAAGACTAGAGATCTCTTCAAGAAAATTAGAGATATCAAGGGAATATTTCATGCAAAGACAGACACAATAAAGGACAGAAATGGTATGGACCTAACAGAGCAGAAGATATTAAGAAGAGGTGGCAAGAATACACAGAAGAACTGTACAAAAAAGAGCTTCACAACTCAGATAATCACAATGGTGATCACTCACCTAGAGCCAGATATCTTGGAATGTGAAGTAAAGTGGGCCTTAGGAAGCATCACTATGAACAAAGCTAGTGGAGGTGATGGAAATCCAGTTGAGCTATTCCAAATCCTGAAAGATGATGCTGTGAAAGTGCTGCACTCAGTATGTCAGCAAATTTGGAAAACTTAGCAGAGGCCACAGGACTGGAAAAGTTCATTTTAATTGCAATCTCTAAGAAAAGAACTGCCAAAGCATGCTCCAATTACCGCACAATTGCTCTCATGTGGCACGCTAGTAAATAATGCCTAAAATTATCCAAGCAAGGCTTCAACAGTACATGAACCCTGAACTTCCAGATGTTCAAGCTGGATTTAGAAAAGGCAGAGGAACTAGAGATCAAATTGCCAACATCTGCTGGATCATTGAAAAAGCAAGTGAGTTCAAAAAAAAAAAAAAAATCAGCTTTATTGAATATACCAAAGCTCCTGACTGTGTGGATCACAACAAACTGGAAAATTCTTCAAGAGATGGTAATACCAGACCACCTGACCTGCCTCTTGAAAAATTTGTGTGCAGGTCAGGAAGCAACAGTTAGAATGAACATGGAACAACAGACTGGATCCAAATAGGAAAGGGAGTATGTCAAGGCTGTATATTGTCACCCTGCTTATCTAACTTATATGCAAGTACATCATGAGAAACGCTGGGCTGGAGGAAGCACAAGCTGTAATTAAGATTTCTGGGAGAAATATCAATCACTTCAGATAAACAGATGACACTACTTATGGCAGAAAGTGAATAAGAACTGAAGAGCCTCTCGATGAAACTGAAAGAGGAGAGTAAAAAAGTTTGCTTAATACTTAACATTCAAAAAACTAAGATCATGGCATCTGTTCCCATCACTTTTGGTAAATGGGAAACAATGCAAACAGTGAGAAACTTTATTTTGGGGGGCTCAAAATACTGCAGATGGTGCCTGCAGCCATGAAAGTAAAAGATGCTTGCTCCTTGGAAGTAAAGGTATGACAAACCTAGATAGCATATTAAAAAGCAGAGACATTACTTTGCCAACAAATGCCTATCTAGTCAAAGCTGTTTTTTTTTTTTTTTTTTCCATTGATCATATATGGATGTGAGAGTTGAACTATAAAAAAAGCTGAGAGCCAAAGGATTGATGCTTTTGAACTGTGGTGTCGGAGAAGACTCTTGATATTCCCCTGGACAGCAAGGAGATCCAACCAGTCCACTGTAAAGGAAATCAGTCCTGAATATTCATTGGAAGGACTAATGCTGAAGTTAAAACTCCAATACTTTGGCCACCCGATGTGAAGAACTAACTCATTTGAAAAGACCCTGATGCTGGGAAATATTGAGAGAAGGAGGAAAAGGGGATGACAAAGGATGAGATGGTTGGATTGCATTACGAACTCGATGGAGATGAGTTTGAGTAAACTCTGGGATTTGGTGATGGACAGGGAGGCCTGTCATCTGTCCATGGGGTCAAAAATAGTCGGACATAACTGAGTGACTGAACTGAATTGAACTGATTTTCAGATCTGAAAGTCCTGGCCCTGAGATCCCTGTTAAGAATAGTTTTCCAATTGCATTTTAGATTGAATAATTTCCTTTAATTTGTGGCTAAAGCTAAGACAAGAATCACTAACTGATCTATGCTTTATATTTATGTGTCATCTATGTTTGGAGATTGAACCAGGACTATCAGCTACTTTCACTTCAGTTCAGTTGCTCAGTCCTGTCCTACTCTGTGACTCCATGGACTGCAGTGCGCCAGCCTTCCCTGTCCATCACCAACTCCCAGAGCTTGCTCAAACTCATGTCCATGGAGTTGGTGCTGCCATCCAAACATCTTATACCATATCATCCCCTTCTCCTCCTGCCTCAATCTTTCCCAGCACCAGGGTCTTTTTCAATGAGTCAGTTCTCTGTATCAGGTGCCCAAAGTGTTTCACTTAGGTCATTGAAAAAGTTATTGGATATTTTAATGTTTAATCACCAGTGGTTTGGTTTGTGACCTAGAAGTTAGCGTCTTTGTGTCCTATTACTAATCTCCTGAGAAAGCCAGACTTATTTGTTTACCTATTTTAGATCCAAGGGATCATTTGTTCCTCATTAAAGACAGATACAAATCCTTAAATTAAAAAAAAAAAAAGTTTTGTAATGTCTGGTACTTGGTTTCCCTACTGTGACTTTTAAGTATGAAAGTATAATTTAGTCTAGCAGAAAACCTCTTTACAGAACCAATTCTGCTCTAAAATTATCAATATCAATATGTAGGCCTTTTTGAGAAACTACTTTCCTTTCTGTGGCAATTATTTATCATAGAGATGATAAGGTTTCCTCCCTTTTATTTCTTAGTCTGTACAGGATTCAAAAGTTGTTGAGTTTCTTTCTTTTTTTTTTTTTTTCCTTGCAGAGTTAAGTTGCTCATCACAAATGTTCTTTCCTTCCTTTTCTGCAATAAAAATGAATGCTAGTGATGTCAGCAATGGCAGCATTTGGAAGGTAAAGAGAAATACTGTGCTTTGCCCTGTCAACAGTCAGCTCTATGAGCAGTCAGCCTCTGCAAGTCTCCCGGTCTTACTACAGAAAATGTGTGGAAAAGGAAAGCTAACCCTGCTGGGTGTACCCACGCTCTATTTTATCATCAGGATTTACATTACTGCAGGACATTGCAGTTATAAATAAAAGCAGCAGTTTGTGACTCATGCTGAAGGACAATAAAGTATTTGCACCAGACAGAGTCACCTTCTTGTTCTATTAAGTTATCATTCCAATTTTCAATTCAAGTTTTCTGAAGCACTTATTTGATTTTTTCCCCTTTCAATGACAGATGTCCTTATATTTTTATTTTCCTCTTTCAAAATTTCTACCAAAATTTTTGAATAATAGAACTTTTTTATCATGCCATATTTTAGAAATACATTTGTGTCCCTCCCATATTTTCAATACTTTTCCATTTATTAATTCATCTGACAATTCAATCCAAAAATAAATTTTGATAACCTGCTATATGCCATGTTCTGTGCTATTAATAGGACAAAAATGTTACATGAGTAACATACTCTGAAAAAGGAACATCCACCTAGTGTGCCTGTAAAAAGGTATCACCTGTAGTATAGGTATTGGTCCTCAATAGACTGGAATATAAAAATTATCTAAATAGTTTCTCTAAATCTCCAGATCCGTGAACTTCCTGATGTTCAAGCTGGTTTTAGAAAAGGCAGAGGAACCAGAGTCCGAATTGCAAACATCCACTGGATCATCAAAAAAGCAAGAGAGTTCCAGAAAAACATCTATTTCTGCTTTACTGACAATGCCAAAGCCTTTGACTGTGTGGATGACAATAAACTGTGGAAAATTCTGAAAGACATGGGAATACCAGACCACCTGATCTGCCTCTTGACAAACCTTATGCAGGTCAGGAAGCAACAGTTAGAACTCGACATGGAACAACAGACTGGTTCCAAATAGGAAAAGGAGTTCGTCAAGGCTGTATATTGTCACCCTGTTTATTTAACCTATATGCAGAGTACATCATGAGAAACGCTGGACTGGAAGAAACACAAGCTGGAATCAAGATTGCCGGGAGAAATATCAATAACCTCAGATATGCAGATGACACCACCCTGATGGCAGAAAGTGAAGAGGAACTAAAAAGCCTCTTGATGAAAGTGAAAGAGGAGAGTGAAAAAGTTGGCTTAAAGCTCAACATTCAGAAAACGAAGATCATGGCATCCGGTCCCACCACTTCATGGGAAGTAGATGGGGAAACAGTGGAAAGTGTCAGACTTTATTTTTCTGGGCTCCAAAATCACTGCAGATGGTGACTGCAGCCATGAAATTAAAAGACGCTTCCTCCTTGGAAGGAAAGTTATGACCAACCTAGATAGCATATTCAAAAGCAGAGACATTACTTTGCCAACAAAGGTTCGTCTAGTCAAGGCTACGGTTTTTCCTGTGGTCATGTATGGATGTGAGAGTTGGACTGTGAAGAAGGCTGAGCGCTGAAGAATTGATGCTTTTGAAGTGTGGTGTTGGAGAAGACTCTTGAGAGTCCCTTGGACTGCAAGGAGATCCAACCAGTCCATTTTGAAGGAGATCAGCCCTGGGATTTCTCTGGAAGGAATGATGCTAAAGCTGAAACTCCAGTACTTTGGCCACCTCATGCGAAGTGTTGACTTATTGGAAAAGACTCTGATGCTGAGAGGGATTGGGGGCAGGAGGAGAAGGGGACGACAGAGGATGGGATGGCTGGATGGCATCACTGACTCGATGGACGTGAGTCTGGGTGACCTCCGGGAGTTGGTGATGGACAGGGAGGCCTGGCGTGCTGCAATTCATGGGGTCGCAAAGAGTCCGACACGACTGAGCGACTGATCTGATCTGATCTGTGAGACTTTAAACACTAAATTCTTTGAGCCTCATTTCAAATTGATTGAATTAGACTTTCAAGTGGTAGGTGTTGACACTCAGGCTGTGAGTAATAAACCCAGGTGACTTTAATAATGCCTGTTGAGAACCATTGCTCCAAGATATTAAATAATTTGTATTTTCATTATAATGGGGGGGGAAGCAAACACTTAGAAATAAAACTTGATCAAGTGAACAGACTCTAACATTAAAATATAGAAACTGTTTTGTAATTATGTGATCAATGGGCTTACATGATATCTCAGTTGGTAAAGAATCTGCCTGCAATGCAGAAGACCCTGGTTTCATATACCTGGGTCAGGAAAATCTGCCATCTTATCACACAAAAGGTGGCGGAGTAGAAGGACATATTCTCATCTTCTCCTGTGAGAACTCCAAAATGACAACTCACTGCTGAACAACCATTGACAGGAGAATGTTGGATCCCACCAAAAAATGATACCCCACATCCAAGGGAACAGGAGAAGCCCCAGCAAGACTGTATGCGGGGGAAAATCACATTTAGAACAAAACTCCATACCTGCCAGAGACACTCAAAGGGCTCAAACAAAACTTTGTATGTATCAGAACCCAGAGACCCCACAGAGACTGAGAAGACCTGCCTTTGAGTGTTTGAGTGTCTCGTGCAGAGGTATGGGTCAGCAGAAGCCAGCAGCAGAGGCAGGGGCTCTGGGTGCAGCTACCTAGGTCACACAGCTTATGGAATAGGCCCTCTTGGAGGAGGTCACCATCAACCCCACCATAGAGCTGCTGAGCAGAACCCACAAACTGCAGAACAATTATACCAAATAAATTCTTGCACTGTTAAGAAAGTTCTAGGATGCACAAAAGATTTCCCAACCTGGGGACCTGGCAAAGGGACTGAGAACCCCTAGAAAATTTGATTTTGGAAGCCAGTGGGATTTGATTATAGAACTTACACATAACTGGGGAAACAGACTCTTGGAGAGCACAAACAAAACCTTGTGTGAAACCAGGACCCAGGAGAAAGGAGCAGTGACCCCACAAGAGACTTTCCTGTGAGTGTCCAGGAGTCTCTGGCAGAGCTGTGGGAATGCAGTTCCCTGCTTTATGGTCAGAGGCACTAAGTATGGCAGTACTTGCACAGGACACTTTGAAGATGGTCACCATTATCTTCATAACCCCTACCATAATTTGGTCTCAGGTCAAACAGCAGGGAGGGAACACAGCCCCATCTATCAACATAAAATTGGATTAAAGAAATACTGAGCATGTCCTGGCCCATAAGAAAAAGATCCATTTTCCAACACAATCAGTCTCTCCCGTGAGAAAACTTCCATAAGCCTCTTATCCTTACCCCTCAGAGGGCAGACAGGATGAAAAGCACAATAACAGAAAACTAATCATACTGGATCACATCAGTGATAGTCTTGTCTGATTCAAAGAAACTATGAGCCATGCCATGTAGGGCCACATGAGATGGACAGGTCACGGTGGAAAGTTCAGACTAAACTCAGTGCACTGGAGAAGGCAATGGCAAACCCCTTCAGTATTCTTGCCTTGAGACCCCATGAACAATATGAAAAGACATAAAGATATGAAGCTGAAAGATGAACTCCCCAGCTCCATAGGTGGCCAATATGCTACTGGATAAAAGTGAAGAAATAACTCCAGAAAGAATGAAGACAAGGAGCCAAGGCAAAAACAACACCCAGTTGTGGATGTGACTGGTGATGGAAGTAAAGTCTTATTCTGTAAAGAACAATATTGTATGGAAACCTGGAATGTTAGGTTTATGAATCAAAGTAAATTGAAAGTGGTCAAGAGGAGATTGCAAGACTGAACATAGACATTTTAGGAATCAGTGAGCTAAAATGTAGTGGAATGGATGAATTTAACTCAGATTACCATTATATCTACTACTGTGGGCAAGAATCCCTCAGAAGAAATGAAGTAGCCCTCATAGTCAACAGAAGAGTCAAAAAGCAGTACCTGGATGCAATCTCAAAAATGACAGAATGATCTTTGTTCATTTCCAAGGCAATGAATCAATATCACAGTAATCCAAGTCTATGCCCTAACCAATAATGCTGAAGAAGCAAAAGTTGAATGGTTCGATGAAGACCTGCAAACACTTCTAGAACTAACACTCAAAAAAGATTTCCTTTTCATCATAAGGGACTGGAATGGAAAAATAAGAAGTCAAGAAATACCTGGCGTAACAGGAAAATTTGGCCTTGGAGTACAGAATGAAGAATGGCAAAGGCTAACAGAGTTTTGCCAGGAGAATGCACTGGTAAGAGAAAACATCCTGTTCCAACAACGTAAGAGAAGACTCTACACATGGACATCAAAAGATGGTCAATAACTAAATCAGACTGATTATATTCTTTGCAGCCAAAGATGGAGAAGCTCAATACAGTCAGCAAAAACAAGACCAGGACCTGACTGTTGCTCAGATCATGAACTCTTTATTGCCAAATTCAGAGTGAAATCAAAGATAGTAGGGAAAACCAATAGATCATTCAGGTATGACCTAAATCAACCCCCTTAGAATTATACAGTGGAAGTGACAAATAGATTCAAGAGAATAGATCTGATAGACTGGGTGCCTGAAGAACTATGGACCAAGGTTCTTGATGTTGTGCAGAAGTCAGTGATCAAAACCATCGCCAAGAAAAAGAAATGCAAAAAGATAAAATATTTGTCTGAGGAGGCCTTACAAATAGCTGAGAAAAGAAGAAACTAAAGACAAAAGAAAAAAGAAAAGATATACTCATTTGAATTTAGAGTTCCAAGAATAGGAAAGAGAGCTAAAAAAGCCTTCCTCATTGAGCAATGCAAAGAAATAGAGGAAACAAAATAGGAAAGACAAGCAATCACTTTAAGAAAATTAGAGATACCAAGGGGTCATTTCATGCAAAGATGGGCTCAATAAAGGATAGAAATGGTATGGACCTAACAGAAGCAGAAGATGTTAAGAAGAGGTGGCAAGAATACACAGAACTGTATGAAAAAGAGCTTCATGACCCAGATAACTACGATGTTATGATCAGTCACCTAGAGCCAGATATCCTGGAATGTGAAGTCAAGTGGGCCTTAGGAAGCATTACTACAAAAAAAAAAAAAAAAAAAGCTAATGGAGGTGATGGAATTCCAGCTGAGCTATTTCAAACCCTAAAAGATGATGCTGTTAAAGTGCTGCACTCAATATGCTAGCAAATTAGGAAAATACAGCAGGACCCACAAGACTAGAAAAGGTTAGTTTTCATTTCAATTCCAAAGACAGGTAATCCTAAGAATTTTCAAAGTACCTCACAATTGCACTCATCTCACATGATAGTAAAGTAATGCTCAAAATTTTCAAGCCAGGATTCAATGCTACATAAGCCATGAATTTCCAGATGCTCAAGCTGGATTTAAGAAAGGCAGAGGAACCAGAGATGGATCATCCAAAAAAAAAACAAAAGATTTCCAGAGAAACGTCTACTTCTGCTTTATTGCATATGTCAAAGTTTTTGACTCTGTGTGTTATAACACACTGTGGAAAATTCTTAATGACCTGGAAACACCAGACCACCTGACCCTCCTCCTCAGAAATCTGTGTGCAGGTCAAGAAACAGCAGTTAGAACTGGACATGGAAGAAAAGACTGGTTCCAAATTGGGAAAGGAGTACATCAAAGCTGTATATTGTCACCCTGCTTATGTAACTTATATGCAGAGTACATCATGCAAAATGCCAGACTGGATGAAGCACAACCTGAAATCAAGATTGCTGGAAGAAATATCAATAACCTCAGATATGCAGATGACACCACCCTTATGGTAGAAATTGAAGAACTAAAGAATCTCTTGGTGAAAGTGAAGGAGGGGAGTGAAAACGTTGGCTTAAAATTCAACATTCAAAAATTAAGATCATAGCATCCAGTACCATCACTTTGTAGCAAATAGATGGGGAAACAATGAAAACGAGAGACTATTTTTCAGTCTTCCAAATCACTGCAGATGGTGACTGAAGCCATGAAATTAAAAGACACTTGCTCCTTGGAAGAAAAGTTATGACCAATCTAGTCAGCATATTAAAAAGCAGAGACATTACTTTACCAACAAAGGTCTGTCTAGTCTAAGGTCAGTTTTTCCAGTAGTGCATATATGGATGTGAGAATTGCACTATAAACAAAGCTGAGCACCAAAGAATCGATGCTTTTGAACTATGGTGTTGGAGAAGACTCTTGATAGTCCCTTAGATTTCAAGGAGATCAAGCCAGTCAATCATAAATGAAATCAGTCCTGTAAATCCATTTGAAGGACTGATGCTGAAGCTGAAATTCCATTACTTTGGCCACCTGATGCAACAAACTGACTCATTGGAAAAGACCCTGATGCAGGGAAAGATTGAAGGCAGGAGGAGAAGGGACAACAGAGGATGAGGTGGTTGGATGGCATCACCGGCTTGACTGAAATGAGTTTGAGCAAGCTCCAGGAGTTTGTGATGGACAGAGAAGCCTGGCATGCTGCAGTCCATGAGGTTGTAAATAGTTAGACACGAATGTGTGACTGAACGGGACTGATCTGATGGGATCAATGATTCCATATATTTATTAGCACAGTATGCTACAATGCTTCAAAAAAAAAAAGAACTGTATTTAAGTGTATTCTAAAAATAGATATCTGTTATAAAATGAATTGTATTCACCATCCTCCAAAAATATGTATATTGAAACTCTAACCGTCAGTGGGAGTATATTTTGAGGTGAAGACTTCAAGGAGGTCATTAAGAATAAGTGATATAAGGGTAAGGCCTTTATCTGATTCGACAGATGTCCGTATAAGAAGCAGAAGAGCCACCAGCAATCTCTATCTGCCTGCAAGTACAGAAAAAAGTACATGTGAGAATATAGTAAGAAAGCAGCCACGTTGCAAACCCAGAAGAAAGATCTCACCAGAAACCAACCCTCCTGGCATCTTGATCTTGGATTTGGTATCACAGAACAGTGAGAAAGAAATGCCTATTGTTTAAGCCATCAAGTCTGTAGTCTTCTATTATGGAAGCCCAAGTAGACTAATACAATATCTTAAGGCTTCTTATCCTGTCCTTCTCTTCAGAGGGAATGGGAAGAAACCAGACCTAAGTAAAGTATGTCATCTTGATTGAACATAGTGAAGCCAAAAGTAGTTACCTATTCCTGCAACAGTTAACAGGAAAAAGCAAGGTCAAAAAAAGAGACATGCCATATATAAAATGACAGTCCTAGCACGTTTCTCAAGACCCCCTGTTGCCGAAACTCTGTTCACCAGTGCTGAATAGAAACATTGAGACACAGCTTTGGGTGAAGTAGTTAAAAGAGTAGCTTTAATTTCTTTGCCAGGCAAAGGGGATCACAGTGGACTAATGCCCTGTGACATTAGTCACATTAATCATGTGACCCAGTCTGGAAGGTGTAGTAAGGAGTTTCAAGGAGCAGGGGATGATCAGCTCAGGTACAGTTCTTGGATTGGTTGGCATCAAGGTGAAGTTTCACATATCATCAACCTTCCGGTTTCAACTAGCCTAGGGTCTATGTTCTTGGGGGTCAGCAGTTTTCATATGGAGAGGGGTCTGTTTCCTCTAAAAACAACTTTAGGAATGTGTATCAGACCTTTATCTGTATCTTTCAGGGAGCTGGAAATTTGGTTATTCTGTAATATAGAAGAATTATGGTTTAAATTGTTACCAATTCCCTAGTGCAGTAGCTATTCTTTGTTTCTACATCTTCACATTTCCAAATCAATAACTCTTGAGTCAACATTTTACTTCACAAGAGAAGGACACAGGGCTTGTACACTATTTCACGTTCATCTTAACATACTAAAACTCTTAACATTTATTAATTAATTCAAAAACACTGATAACCAGCCTCTGTGTTAATTCCTGCTTGATCCTTTGAGGTTCTTTGTGAGTTACTACTAAAAGAGAAGAGAAATTTAACAGTGGCCAACAAGGGAGGAACATATGGCTACAAAGTACACAGCAAGACAGTTAAAGGCAGGTGGTCACCTGATGACAATAAATGGATTGGGCATCCACTTCAAATAAGGAAAGGAAACTTAAGATTAATATCAATACCCACAGGGCAGCACAATTTATTGTATAATATTTTATGATGCATTTGCCTCTTCTGTAGTCAAGTTTTATTAATTTTGGCAGAATAATATAGAAAAATACCCTGCCTATTTCATAGGAGAGGAAAAAGAAATAGGTAATTATTATCTATAGAGCATTTCTAACATGCTAAGCAATATGCCAACATTTTATATCAAAGAGTCAGTATAATCTTAAAATGTAATGCAAGTCATTATTGAAAGTAATAATCCAAAAGAGGCCCAAATTATTGGTAAAATTTTAAAGCAAAAGAAAAAAATGTAAGTGGAAATTTGGAAATTCTGAGCCTGTGACCATATTAGGAATGAGTATATTGAACTTACTAATGTATTTTTCCACAATTGTGTGTCTGTATTTGGTTTAGGGAGAGTCAACGGAATGATTTCCAGAACACAGTGGAATAGCTATTCCCTACAGTTTTTCTGTAACATACCCAGAAATGATGTATGACATACACCTAACATTCTGAATGGAGCAAAAAGAATTTTGTCTGTTTTGTTCAATGCTATTGAACAAAGCTGAAAAGTTATGTCCAGATGAAAAGCTGCACCTGGATATTTACAGTAGCTTTATTCATAGTTGTGTAATTTGGAAGGGACTAAGTTGCCCTTCACTACATGAATAGATAAATAAACTGTGGTATATTCAGACAATTGAATAGTATTTAATGCTACAAAGAAATGATCTATCAAACCTAAAAGGACATGAATAAATCTTAAATCATAAAAAACTACATATTGTCTGATTTCAACTATGACATTCCAGAAAGGCAAAACCATGGAGACAGTAAAAAGATCAGTGGTTAGCAGGAGTTAGGGCAAAGAGAGGAGGGATGAATAGAAGATTTTTAGGACAATGAATCTACCCTGTACCATACTATCAATGGTGAATACTTATCACTATGTGTGTGCTAAGTTGCTTCAGTCGTGTCCAATGCTTTAGGACACTATGACTTGTAGCCTGCCAGGCTCCTCTATGGGATTCTCCAGACAAGAATACTGGAGTGGATTGCCGTGTCCTCCACCAGGGGATCTTCCTGACCCAGAGGTTGAACCTGCCTCTCTTATGTCTCCTGCATTGGCTGGCGAGTTCTTTACCTCTGAGTCACCAGGAAGCCCCACAAATCATTATACATATGTACAAACCCATAGAAGTTAAACCACCAAAGAACTAACTCATAAAAACTATAGACTTCAGATAATAATGGTGTGTCAGTGCAGGTTCATCTATTGTAACAGAAATACCACTCTGATGGGGATGTTGATAATGGGGGAAGCTATGCATATGTGAAGGCAGGGAGGTTATCAGAAATCTCTGTACCTTCCACTCAATTTTTCTGTGAAGATAAAATTATAAAATTTCTCTAAAAGATAAAGACTACTTAAAAATATAAAAAAGAATAAGTACTCTAAAAGATGTATCATATTTGTTCAAATAACCCATAAACTCGCAAATAAATGATGAATAAAAATTGAAACAGTAGCTACCTCTGGGGAGGGAAGGACATAAAACATGTTTCAATTTTAACTGTAAAGATGAAATTACTTAAGCTGGGTGTAGCTTCATTTGTGTCTATCATATCATTTGCTATAAGTTTTGTATGCCTGAAATACTTCATGTCTAAACAAAATAATGAGAAACATATAGTGTGGAATAAATGGCAAAAACAGGCACAATATTGTAAAGTAATTACCCTTCAATTAATATTTAGAAATAATAATTTGCCAACAAAAAAATAAGTGAAATACCAATAATTTACAACTTCCATCCTCTGTAAATATTATTCCTCAAATAAGATCTGTAGGTACCCAAATTATGGATCCCTTTATTCTTTCCTGTCTTCCTGGTAACACAGCTTCCCTGCTCCCAGTTTCCTTCTTCACTTTCCCTGTATTATTCACTCCATAGTCACACAGGGTTGTTCAGCTCTGTCTCCACCCTCACTTTTTGTCCCCCCAAACCTACTACAGAGCACAGCAAGCAGATAGCCCTCTAACTAACAGGTCTTCTTTCTACTCAAACACACAGACACACAGACACACACACACACACACACATATATATATACAGAGTTTTCAAGACAATAAAAATATATTAATATATGCATATACAAGTATTTATATATTATATATATGAAAATGAATCTTCTGCAAGGCAGAGAACTATTTTATGCTATTCCCTTTTTCCCAGGATCTAGCACATATCTCTCTTGCCTGGAGAATCCCAGGGACGGGGGAGCCTGGTGGGCTGCCATCTATGGGGGTTGCACAGAGTCAGACACAACTAAAGCAACTTAGCAGCAGCAGCAGCAGCACATATCTCAGTACATGACATGCATATGTGTGTGCTAAGTCTTTCTGTCACATCTGACTCTTTGCCACCTTATGGACTGTAGCCTACCAGGCTCCTCTGTCCCAGGTATTCTCCAGGCAACAATACTGGAGTGAGTTGCCATGTCTTCCTCCAGGGAGTCTTCCTGACCCAGGGATCAAAGCTGCATCTCTATGCCTTCTGCACTGGCAGACGGGTTGTTTACCACTAGTGCCACTGGGAAGCCCTTCAGTACATGACGAGACCTATTAAACACGAAGTCACTTGTTGCTGGCATGACCTGTCTGGCCAGCACCTTAACAGGCTAGCTCTGAAAGGTCTGTCACTCATGTCCCTGTAGACATTACATTATTTGAGTCATTGTTCAAACATATTTGCAAGAAAAAAATGTACTAGGGGGAGAAAACATTATAAATCATGGTTTAAAAATATAAAACCAAGAAGGGGGAAATACTGCTCAGATAAATTTTGTCAATTTCCATAGAAAACAGTCTTCTTTAAATTTTATTTAAACAGTATTAAAATAATTTCTTATTGAATTTTAAAATATACTAAATAATACATTAAAGTAGTGAATATGGGAGAGATGCAGTTCATATATAAGAAGGTTGTCATAATTATGTTGCTTTTGAGGATGTATGTTCCTACCAAACAATAACAATATAGATGTTTGTGCCATTAGCTGTTTTCCTGATTTTCTGAACCCTAATCCAATCTGCTTGCCACTAACCAAGTGCAAGCTACCAACAGCTCTTATGATCTGGTGGTTTGTTGCTTTGCAAACCTCAGATTTTTTTTTTTTTTTTTTGGTATATTTTTGCTTTGGCTTTCTCATTTCAACCAATAGGTGCCTGGAGTTGGGTTAGGTAAATTATTGATACATAGTAAATTCTGATTGAATTGAGATGCATTTGATAAGTCTTCTGTTGGGTTCCTTTGCCTAAAGGCTATCTACTCAGGAACACTGTCTGTAAGAGGTGAAAAACCTGTAAATTATGTGTCTTTGATAAATTAGCAGTCTATTCTAGCTCCTTGAGTACATGGAAATGTTGTGCTTTATAAGATCTCTTTCAATTTTCACTAGAAAGTTAATTTAATTTAGAATTTGAATGATTTTATGCATCTCTTTCAATGTATTTACACCATCCTCTATTTTTTTGGCCTTTGTTGTTGTTGTTGTAGTTGTTTCAAAAGATTAATAATCAGATTTCACCCACAGTATATACTTTTCCCTAGATATTTTTATAAGCATGTAAGAATAAGTATGAAATAACAGCTGAATTGTAAGGTGTTTTGAAGAAAGAAACATTGAATATTCTTATCCAACAGGGATATGCTGCTAATACACACAAAAAAAAAAATTTGGCTTCAACACTCAGGATGATATTTTTGGATGACTTGAAAATATTGAAGAAAGTGAATAGCAAAGGCACAAAATGACTTTTGGCTGATGTACTTATATTTTCTAAATATGGCTTTTACTGCTCTTTAGAAAATGCCATTTTAAGAACTGAATTTGAACTAAGAGGGTTAACTCATTAAAGGTTAGATCACTACACAAAAGGGCTTAAGGAAATATAAAACCTCTGTGTTGTGTATATCATAACTGAGAATAAAAGATGCAGGTTAAGGAAAGACTTTAATATCCCATGTCCTTTCATCATTGCTGTTTATTAGATCTTATTTTATTTGTGTCACCTAACTCACTTGAAACGTATTCAGAATTAGATTAAAATTACTTTGAATAATTTTCTAATTGCAGCAACTGCATGTGCTACTCTAAAGCCAAATAATTTATAGCTAATATCATTATAATCTTCTCTCTAACCACCATTTTGAGAGACAGCATAGGAAGTATAGGCTTTCTATATCTTCAGAGAAAGTGACACTTTATACCGCTGGGAACTCAGAAAACACAATTTGGCACAAAAGAAAAATGTGTTAATGAGTAGCTTTACTCTAAGATTGTATATTTATTGGTCTATTTCATGTCAAAGGTCACAGATCTATGTTCCTGTTCCCTCTACCAATGTATACATGCACTGTGGATTTTGCTTATCATTTTCTAGTATATACAGACCTCTTAAAATGTTGTGCCCTCACATTTTGTCAAGTAAAATATGGGAAACCATTAAGATGGATCTGTGCTGATATATAGCACTCACTCAGTGGCAAAAGAAGAGTTGACTTCCATTTCAGTAAAAGCAAAATTCAGAGTCATCAGAGAAAAATGTTACCAAAACATATAAAAATTTTAGGAATTAATGAACTAAATATGAAGCTAAAATACAATTAACAGAGAGAATAACTTCATTTTCTTCAATAAGGTTATTCAGAATCTCTTGGCTTCTACATTCTTTTTCATAATATGCCTCCTTCCCATATTTTCCTCTCAATATCCTGTTTTGATTTTGTCCACATTTTTCAGTCTTCATGGGGCTTTTTGTAGATTATGTGAGAAACTTGGGAGTCGCCTATCCTTTCTCTTTAATATGCTTTCCTTGTAACCATAGATTTTAAAGACCCAATTCTTCCAAGAGACTTCCTAGACTGAAGGAATATTGGATAGAAAAAAATTTCTATCCCTTTTTCTAATTGTCTCACCATATTGCAGTCTATAAATTCATTGGGTATTATAGCCATTTCTTATCATCAGCTGTATTTTAGCTTTTTAAGTTGTTGATGGTACTCAAGTTGTTCTACATTCTTTCTTTTTCTTTACATCTGTCTGAACAGGGCATTAACATCCTTTCAATTGGGAGTGCCAATCTTAAATGTTTTGAAAAGCCAAGTGGTAAAATGCTGCATATGTATGGAGTATCAGAAATTCAGAACATTAGAATTGGATACCTTTCTTAAAATTATTCAAATGTAAATTCCTAGAAAATATACCAGTCAAATTAAATATAAGATATTGCTACCATTTATAAAGGGACTTCCCTGATGGCACAGTGGTAAAGAATTTGCCTGCAATGCAGGAAATATGGGTTCAATCCTTTGGTCAGAAAGATCTCCTGGAGAAGGAAATGTCAATCCACTCCAGTATTCTTGCCTGGAAAATTCCATGGACAGAGGAGCCTGACAGCTACAGTTCAAAGGGTCACAAGAGTTGGTCAGGACTTAGGGACTGAATACACACACACCAGTTATAAAGCAATTTGTAGAGGAACAAACAGAATCATATACAATTAGAAGGAGATAAACAAAAAACAAGAAGTCTGCTTACCTCAAATGACTAAACTTTAAATTGAAGATTACCTTAAATATCATGGTAAGAACATTATCATCAATATTAAAATGAAAACAAATGGTCTCATATAGTTACACATAGTTCAGTATTCAAAAAAGCATTTGAATACTAAGGTTCTGGATTGTTTTGCATGTTAGAAATAATTTACCAATCATCAACAAAAAGATTTATATATTGTAGTAGATTTGGTAAGAAAAAGAAATTTTTTCTCCATCTATGTAGATGATCTTGTCATCTGCAAACAATAAAAGTTTTACGTTTTCTTTTCCAGTCTAAAGAAATATACCATGTTCCTGGATCAAAAGAATCAATATAGTGAAAATGAGTATACTAATCAAAGCAATCTATAGATTCAATACAATCCATATCAAGCTACCAACGGTATTTTTCACAGAACTAGAACAAATAATTTCACAATTAGTATGGAAATACAAAAAAACTCAAATAGCCAAAGCAGTCTGGAGAAAGAAGAATGAAACTGGAGGAATCAACTTGCCTGACTTCAGATTATACTACAAAGCTACAGTCATCAAGACAGTATGGTAATGGCATAAAGACAGAAACAGACCAGTGGAACAAAATAGAAAGCCCAGAGATAAATCCATGCACCTATGGACACCTTATCTTTGACAAAAGAGGCAAGACTATGCAATGGGGCAAGGACATCCTCTTTAACAAGTGGTGCTGGGAAAACTGGTCAACCACCTACAAAAGAATGAAACTAGAACACTTTCTAACACCATACAAAAATAAACTCAAAATGGATTAAAGATCTAAATGTAAGACTAGAAACTGTAAAACTCCTAGAGGAAAACATAGGCAAAACACTCTCTGACATAAATCACACCAGGATCCTCTATGACCCACCTCCCAGAGTAATGGAAATAAAATCAAAAATAAACAAATGGGACCTAATTAAACTTAAAAGCTTTTGCAAAATGAAGGAAACTATAAGCAAGGTGAAAAGACAGTCTTCCAAATGGGAGAAAATAAAAGCTAATCAAGCAACAGACGTATAATTAATCTCAAAAATATACAAGCAGTTCCTGCAGCTCATTTCCAGAAAAATAAATGGCCCAATCAAAAAATGGGACAAAGAACTAAACAGACATTTCTCCAAAGAAGACATACAGATGACTAACAAACACATGAAAAGATGCTCAACATCACTCATTGTCTGAGAAATGCAAATCAAAACCACAATGAGGTACCATCTCACACTGGTCAGGATGGCTGCTATCAAAAAGTCTACAAACAATAAATGCTGGAGACAGTGTGGAGAAAAGGGAACCCTCTTACACTGTTGGTGGGAATGCAAACTAGTACAGCCACTATGGAGAACAGTGTGGAGATTCCCTAACAAACTGGAGATAGAACTGCCATACGACTCAGCAATCCCACTGCTGGACATACACATCGAGGAAACCAGAATTGAAAGAGACATGTGTACCCCAATGTTCATCACAGCACTGTTTCTGCTAGCCAGAACATGGAGGCAACCTAGATGTCCATCAGCAGACAAATGGATAAGAAAGCTGTGGTACATATACACCATGTAATATTACTCAGCAATTAAAAAGAATACATTTGAATCAGTTCTAATGAAGTGGATGAAACTGGATTCTATTATACAGAGTGAAGTAAGGCAGAAAGAAAAACACCAATACAGTATATTAATGCCTATATATGGAATTTAGAAATTGGTAACAATGACACTATATGTGAGACAGCAAAAGAGGCACAGATGTAAAGAACAGACTTTTGGACTCTGTGGGAGAAGGCGAGGGTGGGATGATTTGAGAAAATAGCACTGAAGCACGTATATTATCATGTGTGAAATAGATCGCCAGTCTAGGTTTGATGCATGAGACAGGGTGCTCAGGACTGGTGCACCAGGATGACCCTGAGGGATGGGTAACATCCCATATGCTTCATCTCTAAGGGAGAATATTACGGATGCTGAACCATATCAAGTTCAGTTCAGTTCACTTCAGTTGCTCAATTGTGTCTGACTCTTTGTGACCCCAGGGATTGCAGCATGCCAGGCCTCCCTGTCCTTCACCAACTCCCAGAGTTTACTCTAACTCATATCTATTGAGTAGGTGATGCCATCCAAGAATCTCATCCTCTGTCTTTCCCTTGTCCTCCCACCTTCAATCTTTCCCAGCATCAGGGTCTTTTCAAATGAGTCAGTTCTTTGCATCAGGGAGCCAAAGTATTGGAATTTCAGCTTGAGCATCAGTCCTTCAGTAAATATTAAGGACTGATTTCCTTTAGGATGGGCTGGTATTATCTCTTTGAAGTCCAAGGACTAGCAAAGGACTGTGAAAAAGGACAGAATCATGACTAAACCAGCAGTTACAAGCAAAGATAGGTTTTGATTTTTGAACAGAATTAAGTGCTTCAGATTATAAACCTAAAGCCTCCTTTGCATATGTAAAGCATCACCTAACTGTGAATCTGATTTGTCATTTAGACAATTAAGAAGATATTATCAACATTAGTATTTGCCAGAAAGAATGAAAGAGGAAAAACAAACGAACAAACAAACTAGTGATATCATCTTATCAATCTCATGAGCTACAGGAGGCCTTTTTGGGAGGAAAGGGAAGGAGTGTGAGAAACACATTGAAGCCTTTCTCAGACTGTACAAGCAAAGATGTTGATCTTCAGCCAAGAAGCAACTGGAGAAGTCCTTGCTGGCAAAGGTAAAGGAAGCTCAGAGATTCTATTTAACACTGCTGTGTTAAACATAGTCTCTACATATATATCTAAGTTTCCACCCCAGTCCCATGTGGTCTGATCACATACTCATGCACAAGCTCAGCTGTGTCCACATGTGCTCTTAAACTCTCACACATGTATACTCCCACTCACATTTACTCATTCACACTGTCCTTCACACTCACACCTGTGTTCAACTGCACTTCCCATCCTATACCAGCAGAGATATCTAAATCCTATAGAAATTAAAAATAGTTTTGAAAATACCCCTCTTAAGAAAAAAAAAAAATTAATTCCCAGCGGATGGATTGTGGACTTGATATTTATATTTTGAGAGGTTTCCATTGTAATAAAATCTATCAGTGTTTTTCATTCTATGCTGAGCCATTCATTTCTGATTGGAATACAGTTCCATTTTCCAAATTTGGCTAAATTAAACATATTTAAATAAAATTATGTATCAGAATGAGATAGATTTACAACTGGGAAAAACTGCAGTGTTTGCACATTTATTTTACCCTCTGAGACAGTGTCAATTCTGACAATTTTTTTCCTTCTTTTTTAAAATAAGTAAGCTGATATACTTTTTTTGACTATATGAGTACTGTTAGGTATCTGACTCCTTCTCTTAATTAAAAAAAATTAAATTAAAATTTATTGAATTAAAATAGATTTATAATGCTGTGTTACTTTCTGGGGCAATGAAAGTTGATTTTTATATATATTTATATATAAAATACATATATTATATATTTATATATATATACTTTTCAGATTACTTCACATTATAGATTACTACAAGGTATTGAATGTACTTTTTGTGGCATATAGCTCAGTTCAGTTCAGTCACTCAGTCATGTCTGACTCTTTGCAACCCCATAGACTTCAGCACAGCAGGCCTCACTTCAACCCCCTGAGCTTGCTCAAACTCATGTCCATTGAATTGGTGATGTCATTCAACTATCTCATCCTCTGTTGTCTCCTTATCCCCCTGCCTTCAATCTTTCCCAGCATCAGGATCTTTTCAAATGAGTCAATTCTTCACATCAGGTGGCCAAAGTATTGGAGTTTCGGTTTCAGCATCAGTCCTTCCAGTGAATATTCAGGACTGATTTCCTTTAGGATTGACTGGTATTATCTCCTTGCAGCCCAAGGAACTCTCAAGAGACTTCTGCAACACCACAGTTCAAAAGCATCAATTCTTTGGTGCTCAGCTTTCTTTATAGTCCAACTTTCACATTCATACATGACTATTGGAAAAGCTATACCTTTGACAATATAGATCTTTGTTGCCAAAGTTGTATCTCTGTTTTTTAATACACTGTCTAGATTGCCCATAGCTTTTCTACCAAGGAGCAACACCTTTTAATTTCATGGCTGCAGTCACCATTGGCAGTGATTTTGGAGCCCAAGAAAATAAAGTCTGTCATTGTTTCCCCATTTATTTGCCATGAAGTGATGGGACCAGATGTTATGATCTTAGTTTTTTGAATGCTGAGTTTTAAGCCAGTTTTTTCACTCTCCTCTTTCACTTTCATCAAGAGGCTCTTTCATTCCTCTTCCCTTTCTGCCATAAGGGTGGTGTCATCTGCATATCTGAGGTTGTTGATATGTCTCCCAGCAATCTTGATTCTAGCTCTTGCTTCATCCAACTCAGCATATTACACTCTGCATATAAGTTAAATAAGCAGGGTGATCATATACAGTCTTGACAAACTCCGTTTCCAATTTTGAACTAGTCCGTTGTTCCATGTCCTATTCTAACTGTTGCTTCTTGACCTTGATACAAATTTCTCAGGAGGCAGGTAAGGTGGTCTAGTATTCCCACCTCTTTAAGAATTTTCCACAGTTTTCTGTGATCCACAAAAAGCTTTAGCACAGTCAGTGAAGCAGAAGTAGATGTTTTTCTGGAATTCTCTTGCTCTTTTATGATCCAATGGATGTTGACAATTTTATCTCTGGTTCCTCTGCCTTTTTAAAATTCAGCTTGAACATCTATTTAATGTATAATAGTTTGTATCTGTTAATCATAAACTTTTAATTTATCCAACCCCCCTTCCCCTTTTGGTAACCTTAAGTTTGATTTCTGTGTCTGTTAGCATGTTTCTGTTTAGTAAATGAGTTCATTTGTATCATTCTTTTAAGATTTCACAGATAAGTGATTATTTGTCTTTCTCTGTCTGACTTACTTCTCTTAGTATGATAATCTCTAGATCCATCTAGATGTCTGACTCCTCTTAAGAGAAGAAGAAGCAAATGAAATATGAAGATTGGACTCTTTGAACTAAACAAGGGAAGAAAACACTAGCACTAGAACACATTTGTAATGTTTACTGGAATCTAAGCACTGTGCTAGACTACATAACAGGTATAATATAAACATATTTTCACTTAAGAAGACCAGGGCTTTATTCTTGCCTCTGGGGCAAGCAGCTGAGCAACACTGGATTCCAGTTACTCGTTCTGGCTCAAAGCTATGTCATTTAAAATTAAAGTCTACCAACAGTATTCTTCACAGAGCTAGAACAAATAATTTCACAATTTGTATGGAAATACAAAAACCTCGAATAGCCAAAGCTATCTTGAGAAAGAAAAATGGAACTGGAGGAATCAACCTACCTGACTTCAGGCTCTACTACAAAGCCACAGTTATCAAGACAGTATGGTACTGGCACAAAGACAGAAATATAGATCAATGGAACAAAATAGAAAGCCCAGAGATAAATCCACGCACATATGGACACCTTATCTTTGACAAAGGAGGCAAGAATGTACAATGGATTAAAGACAATCTCTTTAACAAGTGGTGCTGGGAAATCTGGTCAACCACTTGTAAAAGAATGAAACTAGACCACTTTCTAACACCATATACAAAAATAAACTCAAAATGGATTAAAGATCTCAACGTAAGACCAGAAACTATAAAACTCCTAGAGGAGAACATAGGCAAAACACTCTCTGACATACATCACAGCAGGATCCTCTATGACCCACCTCCCAGAATATTGGAAATAAAAGCAAAAATAAACAAATGGGACCTAATTAACCTTAAAAGCTTCTGCACATCAAAGGAAACTATTAGCAAGGTGAAAAGACAGCCTTCAGAATGGGAGAAAATAATAGCAAATGAAGCAACTGACAAACAACTAATCTCAAAAATATACAAGCAACTCCTACAGCTCAACTCCAGAAAAATAAATGACCCAATCAAAAAATGGGACAAAGATCTAAATAGACATTTTTCCAAAGAAGACATACAGATGGCTAACAAACACATGAAATGATGCTCAACATCACTCATTATCAGAGAAATGCAAATCAAAACCACTATGAGATACCATTTCACACCAGTCAGAATGGCTGCGATCCAAAAGTCTACAAATAATAAATGCTGGAGAGGGTGTGGAGAAAAGGGAACCCTCTTACACTGTTGGTGGGAATGCAAACTAGTACAGCCACTATGGAGAACAGTGTGGAGATTCCTTAAAAAACTGGAAATAGAACTGCCTTATGATCCAGCAATCCCACTGCTGGGCATACACACTGAGGAAACCAGAAGGGAAAGAGACACGTGTACCCCAATGTTCATCACAGCACTGTTTATAATAGCCAGGACATGGAAGCAACCTAGATGTCCATCAGCAGATGAATGGATAAGAAAGCAGTGGTACATATACACAATGGAGTATTACTCAGCCATTAAAAAGAATACATTTGAATCAGTTCTAATGAGGTGGATGAAACTGGAGCCTATTATACAGAGTGAAGTAAGCCAGAAGGACAAACACCAATACAGTATACTAACACACATATATGGAATTTAGAAAGATGGTAATGATAACCCTGTATACGAGACAGCAAAAGAGACACTGATGTATAGAACAGGATTATGGACTCTGTGGGAGAGGGAGAGGGTGGGAAGATCTGGGAGAATGGCATTGAAACATGTGAAATGTCATGTATGAAACGAGATGCCAGTCCAGGTTCAATGCACGATGCTGGATGCTTGGGGCTGGTGCACTGGGACGACCCAGAGGGATGGTATGGGGAGGGAGGAGGGAGGAGGGTTCAGGATGGGGAACACATGAGAAATAAAGGAATAAAAAATTAAATAAATAAATAAATAAATAAAAATAAGAAAATAAAAAAAATAAAATTAAAGTCTTTAACTTTAATTTTAATTTTAGAAATTTAATTGATAGATCATTTATACTATCATATGCTGATTTAAATTTTTATCATTATATAGGATAATAAAACCTTCATTTGATAACTTTATTTACAAAATTATTTTTATGAGCATTATGGTCTATGGCACTGCATGTCCACATGTCCCTTCTCCAGTAGGTTTTAAAAAGTCCAACTTTTATTTTTCTTATATTTCCTTTAAAATTGAATTCTCTTTTTTGGAGTTAGAAAAATCTAGCCTCCATCTCATTATTTCTAAGTGCTTGTTTTCACTCATATTCAATGTAAAATAGCTAAAAATTTTACAGCCCCTGCTGTTTATGGAGTGCTTTCACAAATGTTAAATTGATCCACCTTCAAGGAATTGAAGAAGACCTTCAGAGTTTAGGATTTCTTGGTTAAAGCAAAAGGTGATAAGGAGGATTAGGAAGTCCACTGTTCTTCCTTCAATTTATGAACTAATAAAAGTGTCACACAGATGGAGATCAAGATATAAAATTGATATAACTAGTTTTGATAAAATCCAAAATGGCAATTTCATCTTAGATATCTAGACTCAAGGAAAACTTTAACTATTTACTGCAGATCAGTGTCTATATTGTTTCCCCTGTTGCCAGCATAGCCTGAATGCGGATTTCCCCCATCACTACAGGCCAGGAATCCATCATGGAAGAAAAAGAACATCCATCTGTTAGGCAGGAAATTAGCCACAGGCAACTAAATGTCCAATGGCTGCCTAATCTCACCAAGCTATTTACCAGCCCCATGCCAAATATACCCCCATGAATATACTCCAAAATAGTCAAAGGACTTGAAAAATTCCCCACTGGCTGATTGGAGGGACTTTCCCTACTCTGACACATGTACATACATAATGCTAGCATGTACTTAGATAACCTTTAGTCACCATTGGACTCATTAAATATTTATAAATATTCCATGAATACATATATCTAATCATGACAGACTGAATTTGGGAAGGACATGTGAAGTAGAGTCTCTTGTTTTATGATCTGCAGTTTTCAAATAAGACTGTCAATCAACAACTTCCTGGATAATGCAAAAACCTTACCTTAAAAACCCTGCACCACAGCCCTCTGGGGCCATTGTCTTCCTTGGCCTGGCCCAACTTTCTCGTGAGGTGTTCTCTCTGTTTTCTCCTTCATTATCTTCAATAAAGCTTTTTGCAATGGGTAAGATCTCAGATTCTTATTTGCATCCTTACCAAGAACTGAGACTCATGGGAGGAGGGCTCACTAGATCCTCTACTAACACATTCAGAGAAGAGGCTGCTCCAAAAAATGAGGACCCAGAAAGGCTTAAATCCTGCATGCTATAGACTGAATGTCTGTGCCCTCCTCTACAGTTTATATCAGTTCAGTTCAGTTGCTCAGTCCGGTGAATCGAAGCACGCCAGGCCTCCCTGTCCATCATCAACTCCCGGAGGACACTCAGACTCACATCCATTGAGTCAGTGATGCCATCCAGCCATCTCATCCTCTGTCGTCCCCTTCTCCTCCTGCCCCCAATCCCTCCCGGCATCAGAGTCTTTTCCAATGAGTCAACTCTTTGCATGACGTGGCCAAAGTACTGGAGTTTCAGCTTTAGCATCATTCCTTCCAAAGAAATCCCAGCGCTGATCTCCAGAATGGACTGGTTGGATCTCCTTGCAGTCCAAGGGACTCTCAAGAGTCTTCTCCAACATCACAGTTCAAAAGCATCAATTCTTCGGCGCTCAGCCTTCTTCACAGTCCAACTCTCACATCCATACATGACCACAGGAAAAACCATAGCCTTGACTAGACGAACCTTTGTTGGCAAAGTAATGTCTGCTTTTGAATATGCTATCTAGTGTGGTCATAACTTTCCTTCCAAGGAGTAAGCATCTTTTAATTTCATGGCTGCAGTCACCATCTGCAGTGATTTTGGAGCCCCAAAAAATAAAGTCAGCCACTGTTTCCACTGTTTCTCCATCTATTTCCCATAAAGTGATGGGACCAGATGCCATGATCTTAGTTTTCTGAATGTTGAGCTTTAAGTCAACATTTTCACTCTCCTCTTTCATCAAGAGGCTTTTTAGTTCTTCTTCACTTTCTGCCATAAGGATGTTGTCATCTGCATATCTGAGGTTATTGATATTTCTCCTGGCAATCTTGATTCCAACTTGCGCTTCTTCCAGACCAGCATTTCTCATGATATACTCTGCATATAAGTTAGTGCTAAGATTTGTAAGTCTGCTTGTAGAGTCAAATATCATTTGTTTATTCAGGATAAATTCCCATACATTCTTATATCACCTACTAGGCAACAGCACAGTCCTGAGTATATGAGTTATATTAAGGAAATAAACATTGAAAAACCCCATCCTTGATGGATCTTCTATGGCAGTAACTGATTTAATTGTTAGGTGTCATAAATGTAAATAGAATATAAATATGCAAAATATGTCATCCCATTCTTCACACAAATAATCTAGCTAGGTCTCAGGTCATTTTGTGAACCATGACTCTTTTTCCTAAACATGTACACATTTAATATCTGAAGAATAAAGAAAAACTATGAAACTAAGATTCTATTTGCTTTATTTATTTATTTATTTTTTAGGTAAAGATGGGCAGCTTTTGAAAAAATAAAATGAGAAGTTCTTATTTTTATGTGTGTGGCCAAGATTCAAACCAAGACATATTTTATACAAAAATATATGCTGCAGCCAGACCCCATGCAGACAGTGGAAGTGAAAGCCTTCCTTCACTTAGAGAAGTGAAATTCAAAGAAGTGAAATAAGACCAAGGAAACAGACTGAACAGCAAAGACATTCATTCATAGTGGAAATGTTCAGCAGGAGAAGGTCTCCAGAGAAGTTCCAGAACATAAGGAGAACAATGGGCTGGATATCATCAAGCAGAGAAACCCAACATGGTAGCAACGTAGGTATGAAACTACAGACAATAGAGAACTTTAAAATAGATACATATATCCTTAACTGTGATTAGTTTTGTATAATACATAGATATCATTTTATATTGCATATATTTTATTTTTCCTACCTAACAAGCTTATAATAATAATAAGAGCATCTTCTTGTGTTTTCTCTTTCTGGAATATGAGATTCTGCCTTCAGAAATATATTAAAAATGTTTATACTTCTCTTTTTATAGGTCTTGTACCTTTCTTCTTAAATGTATTCTTAAGAATTATATACACTTTATCAAGACAATTTTCTTTTTTATTTGAGTATTTCATTTCTGTTTTTAGTTGGATATTTTTAGTGTTACTGACTAAGAATATTCAGGTTTCTTTCTTTCTTTTTTTTTTAGTGAAAAGTAAAACATCTCTACTTTTATTCTCACTTATTTTAGACTAAAAGGATGGCATTTTCTTCTCACCCCTTAACAGACTGAAAACATTATATTTTTATATTTAAGAAAAGGAAAACTATAATTTTTTACTCATTAATGATTTAAGACCATAATTATAATAAGGCATCAAGTTCTGTGTAAAACAATAATATATTTTAGCAGAAGATAAAAGATAGGAAACAAGTGTTCACTAAGTGAGGCGGTGAAATAAATATGAAAGAGGAAATCTGAATACTGGGAAGAAAGAAAAAAACTGACTACATTAAAATTAATAGCAGAATTTCCCAACTGGGAGGCTTTGCTCTGCATGTAAATCTTGCCCAAGAAAGGCAAGGATCAGCTGCCAGTTGAGTAAATACAGAAGGACTCTCCAGGAAATTGATTCATATGACCAGTAGTCCTGGGAGCTAAGACATCATTTACTATTGTACCTATTCTCACTTGACTGAGACTTTCTCAATATCTATTCTAAGAACTTCTGCCAAGTTACTCCTCATCAATATCTAAAGAAGACTTTTCACCAACTTTTCCCATTAATTCTTTCATTCTCTGTTCCTCCAAAATGTAGCTCATTTATGCCATACTAAGATTTTACTCAGTTTTTTTTTGTTGTTGTTGTTGTTTAGGGCAATGTGGATTCTATCCATTGAATGACTATAACAGCTTAAAGCATCTAGGAGGAGAGAGAAATATGTGTATCTAGGGGTCTAGGATTTGAAGGTATGATGACCAGAACAGGTTAAGGGATACCCCATTATATTAGCACTTAAAAACAAACAAACAGCAGTTAGAGATCATCCAGCCATTTTACCATTCTATTGTCATTCATAAACACCATCTAGCTGAGTTTATTGGATTTTCTAAGCTCATCTTATTATAAAACCAAATCCACAGGATAACAATGGTAACTTTCGCTCCAGCACTACACATTTTGAAGTTCACTGAAACTCGGCTGGATTTGGGTGACATGCCCAGAACCAACCAGCCACTGTGGTCAAGGTAAGGTCTAGTTTACATGCTCCACTCTTTTATTCTTGGGTGAAATCAAACATATCAGAACCACAGGCACTGAGAATGTAGGAGAATGTCGATTTCCATAGGGACACACTTTAAGTTAAATTGTAAGAGGAAAAAAGTCTTAAGGAATAATATAATAGATTAACTATCCTCTAGGAAGTAAATGGCACCCCACTCCAGTACTCTTGCCTGGAAAATCCCAGGGGTGGAGGAGCCTGGTGGGCTGCAGTCCATGGGGTCACTAAAAGTCGGACATGACTGAGACTTCACTTTCACTTTTCACTTTCATGCATTGGAGAAGGAAATGGCAACCCACTCCAGTGTTCTTGCCTGGAGAATCCCAGGGATGGTGGAGCCTGGTGGGCTGCCGTCTATGGGGTCGCACAGAGTTGGACACGACTGAAGCGACAGCAGCAGCAGGAAGTAAGTAAAAACTTGATATCATTTAAAATGCCAAAATAAAATACAAAGACAATGATACTTTAATTAGAATCAAAATTTTAACTTGATTAAATGTTTTCAAAGTTTACATGGAGAAAAAATGGAAATAAGGAATTCTTGAAAAGTGAAACACTGAGTAAAGATTTGCTATACTCAAAAATAAAAGTTGTTATAAATCACCATAATAAAAAACAGTTCAGTGTCTTTGGAAAGGTAGCCAAATAAATATCTGTTACAGAGTCTAAGGATAAATTCAATTAAGATGTAAATGAGGGAGTCAGTGTGACATTTAGGTAAAGGAAGGGCTTGATTATACAAGTAAGTATAATGGGCCAGTAGTCAAAGAATGCTACATTTCTTTATTTCTATAAATCAAACATAATCTACTTAGAAAGTATGCAAAGTGGTAGGGAAGTCAATGTCAATGATTGGAAGGAGTGGACCGCTGATTTCCTAGGGTCTTAAAAGTGAGAATCTTTGTATTAGTGTACAAAACTGTGTAACAAATTACCATAAATTTAGCAGTTTAATACAGCACAGATTTCTTATCTCAGTTTATGTGGGTCAAACCTCTGGGCACAGTTCTCTTCAGGGTCTCACCAATATGGAATAATGGTGCTAATTGGTCTGTGTTCTCATCTGGAGTTTGAAGTGTTCCTTCAAGCTTATCCAGGAAGTTGAAAGATTTCAGTCCTTTTGGAGGAGGTTCCTATTCTTGTGTGGTCAGTTGGGGTCATCCTCAGCTCTTAGAGGCTGTCCTAATGTCCTAGCCACGTGGCCCTAAAACAATACCAATATAGACCTTATTTTCAATGCCAACAGGAGAATCCCTGACAGTCCAATAAGAAGGTGTCTCACTTAACATAATGCTAAGTCACTTAACATAATGTTTTGTCACTTAATATAATGTTATCTCAAAATATTTTCCTCCATGTTAGCTACTACAAAATCTGATTAGATGGATTTCTGTGCACTTGGCAATTTCATCTCTTGAGTCTATAATTCACAGAACATTTACAACATATGCATGTAAAGGTTAAAATCCTAAAAGATGATTATATTAAAGTGCTGCACTCAATATGTCAGCAAATTTGGAAAACTAACAGTGGCCACAGGACTGGAAAAGGTCAGTTTTCATCCCAATTCTCAAAAAGGGAAATACTAAAGAATGTTCAAACTGCCAGATGATTGCACTCATCTCCCATGCTAATAAATTTGTGCTCAAAATTCTTCAAGCTAGGCTTCAGCAATACAAGAATCAAGAGCTTCCAGATGTTCAAGCTGGGTTTAGAAAAAGGCAGAGGAACCAGAGATCAAATTACTAACAGTCACTGGTTCATATAGAAAGCAAGACTTTTCAGAAAATCATCTACCTCTGTTTCATTGACTATGCTAAAGCCTTTGAGTGTATGGATCATAACAAACTGTGGAAAACTCTTAAAGGGATGGGAATACCAGACCATCTTACCTATCTCCTGAGAAACCTGTATGCAGGTGAACAAGCAACAGTTAGAACCTTATATGGAACAAATGACTGGTTCAAAATTGAGAAGGGAGTATGACAAGGCTGTTTATTGACACTCTATTTATTTAGCTTATATGTAGAGCATATCATGCAGAATGCCTGGCTGGATGAGTTACAAGCTGAAGTCTAGATTGCCAGGAGAAATATCAACAACCTCAAATATGCAAATTATACCACTTTAATGGCAGAAAGGGAAGAGGAACTAGACATCTTGATGAAAGAGGAAAGTGAAAGTGAAAGTAGCTCAGTTGTGTCCACTCTCTGCGACTCCATGGCCTAAACAGTCTGGAATTCTCTAAGCCAGAATAATGGAGTGAGTAGACTTTCTCTTCTCCAGGGGATCTTGGAGAGTGAAAAAGCTGGCTTAAAACTCAATATTTTAAAAACTAAGATCATGGCATTCATCCCCATTACTTCACAGCAAATAGAAGGGGAAAGGTGGAAGCAGTGACAGATTTCCTCTTCTTAGGGTTTAAAATCACTGTGGATGGTGACTTACAGCCATGAAATTAGAAGACTATTTCTTAGCAGAAAATCTATGACAATCCTAAACAATGTATTAAAAAGCAAGGACATCACTTTGCCAACAAAGGTCCATATAGTCAAGGCTATTGTCTTTCCATTAGTCATGTACAGATTTGAGAGTTAGACCATCAGGAGGGTAGAGTGCTTTTAAACTGTGGTGCTGGAGAAGACTCCTGAGCATCCCTGAACATCAAGGAGGTCAAACCAGTCAATCCTAAAGGAAATCAATCCTGAATACTCATTGGAAGTACTCATGCTGAAGCTGAAGCTCCAATACTTTGGCCACCTGACGCAAAGAGCTGATTCATTAGGAAAGACCCTGATGCCAAGAAAGACTGAAGGCAGAAGAAGAAGAGGGCATCAAGGAAGAGATGGTTGGATGGTATCACTGATTGAAAGGGCATCAACTTCAGCAAACTCCAGAAGATGGTGAAGGACAGGGAAGCCTGGCATGCTGCAGTCCATGAAGTGGCAAATAGTTGAACACAAATTAGTGACTAAATGACAACATGTAAAATTTCAGCCATTATAATGAGACAGCAAAGGAATAATACTTCTTATTATCTCTAATTTTTTTATAAAATGTAAACAATCATGAATTAATTAAGCCTAGATTATCTTTCCAGGTAAACAGGACATATAACAAAAATAGATAAATAAAAAGATCAAAGAACAAACTAAACTAAAATGAAATTATTCATTTGGTAAAAACTATAATAAACAGTATTTAAATGCAAATGATAGACCAATAGAAAATAAAACATTATTGTATATAACAGAGAAGTACATACAATAAACAATTTTAAATTAATGCAGTTTCTATAAATTAATAAGTAAAATATTTTAATGGAAAAATAATAAAAGCTATGAACAAATAATTCACAGAATAGAAAATTCAAAAGGACAATAACCATATCATTAGATGTCTAGCATTACTAGAAATTAGGAAATTGCAAATTAAATCAGTAATAAAATATCATTTTTTACCATTGCACTGAAATATATAGAGGAAAAAATATCCTTACTCACTGTTGATGGTACAGTATATTATAAAAAATTTAGGAAGCAATCTAGCAGTATTTTTAAAATTTAAAGTATATGTACTCTTAGAACCAACATTTTTCTTCTGTGAACTTTCTCTACACATATGAAATTATCAATAATTGAGAGAAATCAGCATGACTGAAATTAATGTTAAAATTCCAGTAACAATGTTAGTACTTAAGTATAGAAAAATGATTGAAAATGCATTGAGTTCATTTAATATAAAGCTGTAAAGTATTGAAAGATAACAAGTTAAATGTATATTAAATGCATATTAATTTGGAAGGATGTCCACTGCATATTTTTAAGGGAGAACAATTAAGTTAAAAGTTTTGAAAATTATCTTACATTTTTGAGGATAAATCAAATGAAACAATAATTTTATTATGTATGTATTTGAACAGAGGTACTATTTTTAAAGATATAGTTTATACCAAAATGTTAATAACCTTTAGGTCTGTTTTTCAGTACTCACCCAATATAAGTGCTTTTAAATTTTGCAGGAGTATGTTTCTACCATCTAAAAATCATATATCAGTGAGTTGAGATGACCTTAACCTAAGAATAAGTTCCACTGTATGTCTTAGATAAGCTTGATCCTTGGGCTCTAACTCCCATAGTGTTTTGCTTTTGCCTTCTACACAAAACTGCTCTCTGACCACAATACTTTGTCAATACCTGAGACTACTTCTGCATTTCCAAATCTATATATGTAACTGCTTATTGATCTCTACTAAATATTGACTGTTTCAAAGAATATTAATTTTTTTAAGTTATTTTTTTGAAGCCAAACAACATGCATGCTAAGTCATTTCAGTCGTGTCTGACTCTTTGAAACCCCATGGACTGTAGCTGACCAGGCTCCTCTATCCATGGGATTCTCTAGGCAAGAATACTGAAGTGGGTTGCCATTTCTTTTTCCATGGAATCTGTCTGACACAGGGATCTAACCTGCATCTCTTATGTCTCCTGCATTGGCAGATGAGTTCTTTACCACTAGTGCCACCTGGGAAGTCCAGCCAAACATACTAGAGAAGACAAATGTAACCATCATGTGTTGAATAACTATTCTGTGCACACAACTAGCTAGTAGCTTTCAGTGTCCATAAATGTGAAACTTATTCATTCAAACACTTCTTTGTAGAGCAGTGAGTAGAATCCTGATTAGTAGGCATACACACAAGAAAAATACTAACATAAATGGCGATGACAACAACAAAAGAGTGAATGAATTTGACTCAAAATAGAGTTAAGGGACATTCCCAGAAGCAACGTAAATGGACCAAAATTGTTTATTTTCCCATATGTTAAACATTCCATTTTCCCTCTAGCAGCTTGTGTCTATTCTCGTTTCTTAAGTAGGCCTGAAACAAGATCTGATCTCTATAAATTAAAATTTTGAAGGCAGGATGCAAGACAGCCACTTAGAAAATCAAAGTTTTATATTTTCAGTCTTCTTTATCCACAATCAGCTAAAAAATATCTAGTTTATTTTTCCCAGTCACATTTTACTCCTATTCAAAAGATTCTTGTGTAAATTTGACAAATTTAGATAATTTTTTCTTTTGTTTTTTCATACTGTCTTAGTCCACTCGGGCTACCATAACATACCACATGCTGGGTGGCAGAAACAACAGAACTTTCTCCTAGGAAAGCTTAAGATCAAGCTAGCAGCAGGTATGGTTTCTGGTGAGACCTCTCTTGCTAGCTTGTAGATGCCCACTTTTTTTTTTTTTTTTTGCTGTTTCTTCACATGACTTTTCCTGAGTCTGTTTGCAGAGAAATAGAAAAATCTCTCTCTTCTTCTTATAAGCCACTGATACTATTGGATTAGTACCATACCCTTATGATCACATTCAATTTTATATACCTCCTAAAAGCCTGATTTCCAAATGCAGTCATTTTAGAAATTAGAGCTTTAACATGTGGATTTGGGGTGGGGAGCCAGAACTCAAAGATACCAATGTTTAACATTTTAATTATTTATTTCAGAGTAATTAATCTATGAATGGGGCTTCCTGAATGGCTCAGTGGTAAAGAATCTGCTTGTGAGGCAGAAGACGCAGAAGACGCTGCAGATTCAATCCCTGGGTTGGAAAGATCCCTTGGAGAAGGGCATGATAACCCACTCCAGTATTCTTGCTTGGAGAATTCCATGTCAGAAGAATCTGGCAGGCTACAGTCCATATGGTCGCTCAGAGGCAGACACAACTGAAGCAACTGAGTACACCCGCAATCTATTAATACCTATTATATGCAGAGAAAGTAGAGGTTACAGTGTTGTACACAATTATTATAATAATGATACCATATATGTCTGTGTATTCATTCATCAATTTACTCTTTCGACAAACATTTTCAGAAACCTATTCTAGTCATATGAAACATAAAAGCCCAAATAATAAGTGAGTAATTTCAGTTTGTATAATTTGAGGAGAATTTGGGACATTTCTATTGTCATATCAAATGATCAGTCACCACTACTTTTGGTTACCTGTTCTATACTCAACATTCTAGGATGCATTTGGGGGAATGAAAATGGAAGCACATAATACACATTTTGATGTTGAAAATATAATATGCTCATAAATCTTTTAGTGGGGAATTATTTGGAATTATCAGCAATCATTACTATTTCAGTTTTGACTATGCCAAAGCCTTTGACTGTGTGGATCACAATAAAATGGGGGAAATTCTGAAAGAGATGGAAATACCAGACCACCAGATCTGCCTCTTGAGAAATTTGTATGCAGGTCAGGAAGCAACAGTTAGAACCAGACATGGAACAACAGACTGGTTCCATATATGAAAAGGAGTACGTCAAGACTGTATATTCTCACCCTGTTTATTTAACTTATATGCAGAGAACATCATGAGAAACGCTGGACTGGAAGAAACACAAGCTGGAATCAAGATAGCCTGGAGAAATATCAATAACCTCAGATATGCAGATGACACCACCCTTATGGCAGAAAGTGAAGAGGAACTAAAAAGCCTCTTGATGAAAGTGAAAGAGGAGAGTGAAAAAGTTGGTTTAAAGCTCAACATTCAGCAAACGAAGATCACGGCATCCAGTCCCATCACTTCATGGGAAATAGATGGGAAAGCAGTGGAAACAGTGTCAGACTTTATTTTTCTGGGCTCCAAAATCACTGCAGATGGTGACTGCAGCCATGAAATTAAAAGACGCTTACTCCTTGGAAGGAAAGTTGTGACCAACCTAGATAGCATATTCAAAAGCAGAGACATTACTTTGCCAACAAAGGTTCGTCTAGTCAAGGCTATGGTTTTTCCTGTGGTCATGTATGGATGTGAGAGTTGGACTGTGAAGAAGGCTGAGCACTGAAGAATTGATGCTTTTGAACTGTGGTGTTGGAGAAGACTCTTGAGAGTCCCTTGGACTGCAAGGAGATCCAACCAGTCCATTCTGAAGGAGATCAGCCCTGGGATTTCTTTGGAAGGAATGATGCTAAAGCTAAAACTCCAGTACTTTGGCCACCTCATGCAAAGAGTTGACTCATTGGAAAAGACTCTGATGCTGGGAGGGATTGGGGACAAGAGGAGAAAGGAACAACAGAGGATGAGATGGCTGGAAGGCATCACTGACTCGATGGACGTGAGTCTGAGTGAACTCCAGGAGTTAGTGATGGACAGGGAGGCCTGGCGTGCTGCGATTCATGGGGTCGCAGAGTCGGACACGGCTAAGTGACTGATCTTATATGATCTGATGTCTACAACAATGCTGTGTCATAATCAGTCATGACACTTCCATGGCATATTTAGTGAGAGGATTATTTCCACTCTTGAGACTGTCAGCTGGGCAGTTCTGCTGACTGAGTTGGGCTCAGTGGAGTCCACATATTCACCTGTGGTTAGCTGTTAGTTGTTATGCTTTACTGATCTTGGGTAGGTTCTTTCACACTTCTGGGCTTGTAGCTGGAAAAAAATGATCTCATTTGGTTCCACTTGATGCACAGTAAGTATAGCCAGGGTAGGGTTTAGAAAGAGAAAATGGAATTCTGGAAAGCCTAATAACCTGAGTCTGAGAACTGTCACAGCATCATTTCCTTATAATCCACTATGCAAAACATGTTACAAGGCCAGGCCAAATCCTATGAGTAAAGAAAATGAGTGCATCATTTGTGAAGTGAAAAATTGCATTGCAAAGTATGTAGATACTGGGGTTGACTGATAAATAGGTGAAGAATTAGGACCATTTTTTCAATCAATATAGTACCGTAACACACATAAAACCTGGGGAAAACATAAACTTAATTTGTTAAATCACTTTACTTCATAGATAACCAGAGAAATTACCAAATGAATCCACAGATATACTCAAGCTTGCAGATCACAGACAGGAAAATAAGCTCAGTCAGTTCAGTTCAGTTCAGGCACTCAGATGTGTCCAACTCTTTGTGACCCCATGAACTGCAGCACATCAGGCCTCCTTGTCCATCACCAACTCCCAGAGTTTACTCAAACTCATGTCCGTTGAGTCGGTGATGCCATCGAACCATCTCATCCTCTGTCATCCCCTTCTCCTCCTGCCTTCAATCTTTCCCAACATCAGGGTCTTTTCAAATGAGTCAGCTCTTTGCATGAGGTGGCCAAAGTATTGGAGTTTCAGCTTCAACATCAGTCCTTCCAATGAACACCTAGGAACGATTTCCTTTAGGATGGACTGGTTGGATCTCCTTGCAGTCCAAGGGACCCTCAAGAGTCTTCTCCAACACCACAGTTCAAAAGCATCAATGCTTCTGCACTCGGTTTTCTTTATAGTCCAACTCTCACATCCATACATGACCACTGGAAAAACCATAGCCTTAACTAGATGGACCTTTGTTGACAAAGTAATGTCTCTGCTTTTTAATATGCTGTCTGGGTTGTTCATAACTTTCCTTTCAAGGAGTAAGTGTCTTTTAATTTTATGGCTGCAGTCACCATCTGCAGTGATTTTGGAGCCCAAAGAAATAAAGTCAGCCACTATTTCCACTGTTTCCCCATCTATGTGCCATGAAGTGATAGGACTGGATGCAATGATCTTAGTTTTCTTAATGTTGAGTTTTAAGCCAACTTTTCAGTCTCCTCTTTCACTTTCATCAAGAGGCTCTTTAGTTCCTCTTCCCTTTCTCCCATAAGGGTGGTGTCATCTGCATATCTGAGGTTACTGATATTTCTCCCGGCCATCTTGATTCCACCTTGTGCTTCATCCAGCCCAGCGTTTCTCATGATGTCCTCTACATATAAGTTAAATAAAGTACTTTGACATACTCCTTTTCCTGTTTGGGCCAGTCTGCTGTTCTATGTCCAGTTCTGTTTCTTCCTGACCTGCATATAGATTTCTCAAGAGGGAGGTCAGATGGTCTGGTATTCCCAACTCTTTCAGAATTTTCCACAGTTCATTGTGATCCACAGTCAAAGGCTTTGGCATAGTCAATAAAGCAGAAATAGATGTATTTCTGACACTCTCTTGCTTTTTCAATGATCCACAAGATGTTGGCAATTTGATCTCCGGCTCCACTCCCTTTTCTAAAACCATCTTCAGCATCTGGAAGTTTATGGTTCACGTATTGCTGAAGCCTGGCTTGGAGGATTTTAAACATCATTTTGCTAGCGTATGAGATAAGGGCAATTGTGTGGTAGTTTAAGCATTCTTTGGTATTGCCTTTCTTTGGGATTGGAATGAAAACTGACCTTTTCCAGTCCTTTGGCAACTGCTGAGTTCTCCAAATTTGCTGGCATACTGAGCACAGCACTTTCACAGCATCATCTTTCAGGATTTGAAATACCTCAACTGAATTCCATCCCCTCCAGAAGCTTTGTTCATAGTGATGCTTTCTAAGGCCCACTTGACTTCACATTCCAGGATGTCTGGCCCTAGGTGAGTGATCACACCATCGTGATTTTCTGGGTCATGAAGATGTTTTCTGTACAGTTCTTCCATGTATTCTTGCCACCTTTTCTTAATATCTTCTGCTTCTGTTAGGTCCCTACCATTTCTGTCCTTTATTGAGCCCATATTGTATGAAATATTCCCATGGTATCTCCAATTTTCTTGAAGAGATCTCTAGTTTTTCCCATTCTATTATTGTCTTCTATTTCTTTGCACTGATCACTGAGGAAGGCTTTCTTAACTCTCCTTGCTATTCTTTGGAACTCTGCATTCAAATGGTTATATCTTTCCTTTTCTCCTTTGCTTTTCACTTCTCTTCTTTTCACAGCTATTGGTAAGGCCTCCTCAGACAGCCATTTTGCTTTTTTGCATTGTTTCTTCTTGGGAATGGTCTTGATCCCTGTCTCCTGTACAATGTCACCAACCTGCATCCATGGTTCATGAGGTACTCTGTCTATCAGACCTAGCCACTTAGGTCTATTTCTCACTCCCACTTTATAATCATAAGGAATATGACTTAGATCATATCTGAATGTTCTAGTATTTCCCCTACTTTCTTCAATTTCAGCCTGAATTTGGCAATAAGGAATTCATGATCTGAGCCACAGTCAGCTCCTGGTCTTGTTTTTGCTGACTGTATTGAGCTTCTCCATCTTTGGCTGCAAAGAATATAATAAATCTGATTTAGTTATTGACCATCTGTTGATGTCCATGTGTAGAGTCTTCTCTGGTGTTGTGGAAAGAGGGTGTTTGCTATGACCAGTACATTCTCTTGGCAAAACTCTGTTAGCCTTTGCCCTGCTTCATTCTTTACTCCAAAGCCAAATTTGCCTGTTACTCCAGATGTTGCTTGACTTCCTACTTTTTCATTGCAGTCCCCTCTAATGAAAGGACATCTTTTTTGGGGAGTCAACACTAAATATCATGATGGAGATGCAGAAATGGTACAGTCAGTTGCATATAAATTTGCATGTTGAGTGTTTGGCTGGAAAGGGGTAAGCTCTGAAGCTCCTCTCTGTGGAAATTCTTTTTTAGCATCTTAAAGCACAGTGTTTCATCCAACTTGGGAAGGAAATATTTGAATTTGATTCCTTAAAGTTTCATAATAACATGTTAAATATGTCAAGATATTATTTTTCTAGAATTAAATTATTTTTATAATAAATTAAACTTTTATTAATAAAAACATAACTTCACAGGAATTACTTAAATGTATTTTTAAAATATGTTTTTATGATGGATTATATAAGACAGGATAAATGAGCTGCCTGTGATTTTGATTCAACTTTCAACCACGTTAATTCTAAACATTCTGATGTTTACACATGATCAGCCCTGTGTTATAGTCAGTCATGTTTAAATTAATTAAATGAATGAAAATAATGAATTTGAATAATGAAATATTAAAAAAGCTCACTCCACAAATAACAATTTATAATGATGTGTGCAGAATAGCTCTTTAATATAAGGATTTAGTTGTAGTCATCTTGTACACTAATGCCAAATCTCAATACTTGTAAAAAGAAAGATCTAAGTAATTACCCAATCCCATAAAAGAGCCCTCATTAAATTTTATATTATTTTAATCAGATATAGTAATAAAATGTATATGAGCATTTCTATCTCCAAAAAACATATACAGCATCTTAAATATGTATCAGTTCAGTTCAGTGCTCAGTCATGTCTGACTGTTTGTGGGCCTATGAACTGCACCAGGCCAGGCCTTCCCTGTTCATCACCAACTCCCGGAGTTCACTCAGACTCACGTCCATCGAGTCAGTGATGCCATCCAGCCATCTCATCCTCTGTCATCCCCTTCTCCTCCTGCCCCCAATCCCTCCCAGCATCAGAGTCTTTTCCAATGAGTCAACTCTTCGCATGAGGTGGGCCAAAGTACTGGAGTTTCAGCTTTAGCATCATTCCTTCCAAAGAAATTCCAGGGCTGATCTCCTTCAGAATGGACTGGTTGGATCTCCTTGCAGTCCAAGGGACTCTCAAGAGTCTTCTCCAACACCACAGTTCAAAAGCATCAATTCTTTGGTGCTCAGTCTTCTTCACAGTCCAACTCTCACATCCATACATGACCACTGGAAAAACCATAGCCTTGACTAGATGAACCTTTGTTGGCAAAGTAATGTCTCTGCTTTTGAATATGCTATCTAGTTTGGTCACAACTTTCCTTCCAAGGAGTAAGCATCTTTTAATTTCATGGCTGCAGTCACCATCTGCAGTGATTTTGGAGCCCAGAAAAATAAAGTCTGACACTGTTTCCACTGCTTCCCCATCTATTTCCCATGAAGTGATGGGACTGGATGCCTTGATCTTTGTTTTCTGAATGAATTAGAATGAATAGGTGTATATATCTATAACTAAAATTTGAATTCCAAGGAAAGCTAAAACTTCCAATGTTTATCTATTGCATCATTTGCCTTTTTGTACAAAACCAGGCTAGGAATAAAAAGAACTAAAACCTAAATATTTTTGGAGTTTTCTCTTTTACACAAAAGGTAATTGTCTTATCAGAGATTTCTATACACTTCTTTGTGTGATCATCCTGAGAGAGTTCTGATAATAAAGGGGGTGATGGTAATGGCTGCTGCTGCTGCCGCTGCTAAGTCACGTCAGTCGTGTCCGATTCTGTGCATCCCCATAGACGGCAGCCCACCAGGCTCTGCCGTCCCTGGGATTCTCCAGGCAAGAACACTGGAGTGGGTTGCCATGTCTCTCTCCAATGCATGAAAGTGAAAGTGAAGTCGTTCAGTTGTGCCCGACTCTTTGCGACCCATGGACTGCAGCCTACCAGGCTCCTCCGTCCATGGGATTTTCCAGGCACGAGTACTGGAGTGGGGTGCCATTGCCTTCTCCAGATGGCAATGGAAGTCAGACAATAAAAATAATTTCTTGAAGTTTTTTATTTTTTGTCCCACTCAGTGTCAGTTGTATACTTTGTCCCATGACCTTTATATTGTCATTAAATTGCTACTACAAGCATGCTTTGCTTCCCATTTGCCTTCACTCACGGCTTGAGTGAGTGATGCTTCAGTCAGTGGCTTCAGAGACTGAATCCCATGGACAGAATCCCAAGGACAGAGGAGCCTGGCTGGCTACAGTCCATGGGGTTGCAAAAAATCAGACATGACTGAAGCAACTGAGTATACACACACACACACACACACACACACACACACACACATATATATATATATAGTTTATTACAGTTACTTCAGAGAACACTGATTAATTTTTTCCACAATATTTTTGCTAGGAAATGTGATGTTATGAAAACAAACTTCCATTCTCAACAGTTTATAATCTGTAAGTGTGACATATTCACCTTATTTTCAAGATGGGATAGAGATAGGTAAAAATCTGAAACATAAATATGGGTATAGAAATTATATGTATAGATGTGGATACATAAATGAAAACCAGAGCAAGTCATATAGTTGTTTGCAAAAACAATCATCACTGGAGATTTCAGACAGAGAAATTAGCATTGACTTCATGGAATGAATGACCTTTAGCAACAGATATACTCACTTGAAAAGACAAATGAAGAATTTAGAAAGACTTTATAAAATAGTTTCATACTTTATCAGTTTTTATTGTTTCCTAAGAAAAAGCTAATACTTTTCAGATAGCTTTTTTCCTGATTGTTAAGAAGACTGTCTAGAGATGAGTATCTTTCTAAAATATTGATGTAACATTGCTTTATAACATTATGTTTCATGTGTACAACATTATATTCTGATTTCTGTATACACTAAAGTGTGCTCATCTCCAAAAATTTTGTTTTCCATCTGTCAACATACAATTTCCCCTCTTTACCCATTTGTTCTCCCTCTCTTACCTCTGGTAACCACTAATATGATCTCTGCATCTACGTCTGTTTTTGTCTGGTGTGTTTTGTTCATTTTTTAATGTCCCATATATGAGTGAAATCATAAAATATTTGCCTTTTCCATCTGATTTATTTCACTTGGTGTAATACCCTTAAGGTCCACTAATATTGTTGCAAATGGTAGGATTTTATCTTTCTTATGGCTGAGTAGTATTCCACTGTTTATATATACCACATCTTCTTTATCCATTCATCCATCAATAGGTTTTTTCCATATTTCAGCTATTGTAAATAATGTTGTGATGAACTTTGGAGAACCTGTTTTCTTTCAAATTAAAATTTTTGTGATTTTCAGAAAAATACCCAGAAGAGGAATATTTAGATAGTATGGTAGCTCTCTCTTCTTAAAATTGAGGAAATTTTCTTACATTTTTCAATACAGGCTGCAGTACTTTAATTTCCCAGTAAGGTGTACATTTTCTTCAAGTCCTTAGTAACACATCATTTCTTGATTTTATGATAATAGTCACTTTAATTAACATGATATCTCACTCTGGTTTTGACTTACAATTCCATAATAATTAGTGATGGTAAACATCTTTTTCTATGACTGTTGGCTATGTGTATGCCCTCTTTGGGAAAAAAAAAAAAAAAAAAAACATAAAATCTATTCAGATCCTCTGCCCACTTTTCAGTTGAGTTGTTTTGTGGTTGTATAAGTGAAAGTGAAAGTGGAGAGTGAAAAAGTTGGCTTAAATCTCAACATTCAGAAAACAAAAATCATGGCATCTGGTCCCATCACTTAATGGGAAATAGATGGGGAAACAGTGGAAACAGTGTCAGACTTGATTTTGGGGGGGCTCGAAAATCACTGCAGATGGTGACTGCAGCCATGAAATTAAAAGATGCTTACTCCTTGGAAGGAAAGTTGTGACCAACCTAGATAGCATATTCAAAAGCAGAGACATTACTTTGCCAACTAAGGTCTGTCTAGTCAAGGCTATGGTTTTTCCAGTGGTCATGTATGGATGTGAGAGTTGGACTGTGAAGAAGGATGAGCACCAGAGAATTGATGCTTTTGAACTGTGGTATTGCAGAAGACTCTTGAGAGTCCCTTGGACTGCAAGGAGATCCAACCAGTCCATTCTGAAGGAGATCAGCCCTGGAATTTCTTTGGAAGGAATGATGCTAAAGCTGAAACCCCAGTACCTTGGCCAACTCATGCGAAGAGTTGACTCATTGGAAAAGACTCTGATGCTGGGAGGGATTGGCGGCAGGAGGAGAAGGGGATGACAGAGGATGAGATGACAGAGGATGGCATCACTGACACAATGGACGTGAGTCTGAGTGAACTCTGGGAATTGGTGTTGGACAGGGAGGCCTGGCGTGCTGCGATTCATGGGGTGGCAAAGAGTCGGACATGACTGAGTGACTGGACTGAACTGAACTGAAGTTGTTTATATAGTTTGGATATAAGCCGTTTATCAGACATAGGATTTGCATGTTGGGAGCTTAGGCATTACTGACAAAATGCAGGCATGGCCCCAACCCCCTCTCCTCATCTTGCAGGCACAGCCCCAGGATGAAGGAGTTAAGCCTTGTGATTCTGATTTGTTCTTTGCTTTCTTCGGTTGAGTTGGCTGCAAAGAATGTTAAGGTGCTTGAGAGAAGCATGAGAAAGCACAAAGCCTTCTACAGTTGTGCCTAGAAAATAATCTATAAAATAACCATTGACATTTATTCAAGGATCTTTACAAATAATGTCCCAGGATGAGCATGTAGGCCACAGCTTGAGGCCATGGGAAGGATTGTTATCTGAGACCTGTTTGTGAGGGAAATGTTTATGGCAAAAGAAGATTGCTGAGTTTAGAGTTTAGAAATAAATAAGAATAGCTAGAAGCCTTTTTAGGAGATAGTGATCTTAAGATGCTAGTGGCAAACAGGATTTAGAAAGATAAGAAATAAACTGAGGAATGTAGCATGAGTTACAATGTAATCTAAGGTTAAGTACAATAAATCTGGGTGGGGAAAACTAAAAATGTCAAACCTCTGACCTAATGCTTTTGTCAAAGTATAAAAGAGAACCTGAAGCTTGAAATAAACATGTAGTTCCATACTATGAGTCAGAGGCTACATCATCATCCACCGACACCTCTCACCCCTTCAGGCTGATTCCCTGGCTGCTGGAGCTGGACTCCAGCAAATGGTGCCCTCAAACACGGACATCTGAAGGGTAAGTAACTTCGTGACTGCAATGTGAAGCAGTTAGGATTGTACCTATGGGTGCCTGGCACCCCTCTGCAGTTTAGGCAGGGTGAGGAGGGTACAGAAGGAATAAGAATATTCTCTAGGAAAATGGGTCTCTCTGCATCCAAGAATAGACAAATGTTTATTGAAATATTACTTCACATGTTAGCCCATAGAGGTGTTAAAGTAAGCACAGGAAGACTGTCTAAATTTCTAATTTTTGTCCAAGAGCAATGTCCATGGTTCCCTGAGGAGGATACTGTAAATCTAGAAACCTGGATTAAGGTTGGAGATCAGTTACATTTGTGTTATACTTTGCATGGGCCAGAAAAAGTTCCTATAGATGCTTTTGATCTGTGGAATATGATTAGGAACGTCCTGGACCCTCAGCATGAGGATGTTAGACAGCCCATGGGAAAGGCTACAGCAGTGGATGGTGGGTATCCGCCTTCTACGCAGGTCATGTTTTCTGCCACTGACAAAAAAAAGGAGGGAGACTGTGCTCTACCTCTGGAGGAGGGGGAGGACTTGCAGGACGCTGCGGCCGGGTGCCCTAGTGAGGCCCCTCATCCTCTACTCAAACCTTTAAAAATTTATCCATCACGTTCTGATTTATGGCGATCCCCGTCACCTCCGTTTGCACCTCCCAGGGCCCAGGAGTTCCCCACTTTGCCCCCAAAGCCTCCCAGAGCATTGCCTGAGGCTGAGGAAGATAGAGTTCTCTGAAACAAAGGGGCTTTTGAAGCAGGCACATGCACAATAAACAGAGCATGCTCCTTGGAGAAAATCCCCTCAGGGGGGCCTCACCCAGGCTATGAGAAAAAGGATTAATCCTAATAGAAACGATTCTACAAATAAAAAGTGTTTCTCTTGTGGCCAAATGGGCCATTTTTGCTGGCAATGTCCTGCCAAGCAGGGACAACAAGCCATGCCAATACAGACTAAAATCAACCCTCCAAAGACACCTTGCCCCCAGTGCCAGAAGGGGTATCATTGGGCAAAAGACTGTAGATCTAAATTCCATAAGTATGGGACTACGCTCACCCCCCAAGTACAAGGAAGTAATTTTTCCCAGTTTCAGGGAAACGGGAAGCAGGGGCAGCCCCAGCCCCAGACAACAATAGGGGCAGTCGAGTTGAATGCCTTTATTCCCTTTGTTCCATCTCAGAACTCCTTAGAGCAACCCCAGGTAGTGCAGGACTGGACCTCAGTTCCACCACCACAGCAATATTAACCCCTGATGTATTGGTTACTCGATTCCAATAGGTGTGGCTGGCCCCCTGCTGCCGCCTGCCAAAACTGTGCAAACAAAGGTCAAAGAATAGCACAGCTTTTGCTTTTACCTTATTATCAGACAGGAAGAACCTTGAATTTTCAAGCTAAGGGCCCCAGAGGATTTGGATCTAGTGATCTAGCCTTTTAGGTGCAGGAAATTACAGCTTGTAGGCCTTTGAAAGATCTTTTAATTCAAGGAAATAGAATGTCAGGGCTGTTGGATACTGGAGCAGATGTCTCTTGCATTGCTGGAAAAGATTGGCCCTAGTCCTGGCTGACACACCTGACCAATGCCAGCTTGGTAGGAATAGAGTCAGTGCCCTCGGTTGCTAAGAGTTCACAAATTTTGACATGGTCAGATGAGAAGGGGGCACAAGGCACCCTTCACAAGGCACAAGGCATCCATATGTGATTCCTTCACTACCTTTTTCTTTATGGGGGTGAGATATATTATCTCTGGGGTCGAAAAGAGTCAGACATGACTGAGCGACTGATCTGATCTGATCTGATATATTATCTCATATGGGAATGTTTTTATACAGCCCAGATGAAAAGGTTACTAACCAAATGCTGCAAATGAGGTATAATCCTGACAAGGGGCTTGGTAAAGATCAGCAGGGAATTGTTTCTCCTTTAGAAACAGTTCCTAACAAGAATAGAGAAGGTTTAGGATATTCAAATGTATCCTAGAGGCTGTTGCTCTTGCTGCCAATCCCATTACCTGGAAATCTGATGATCTGGTATGGGTGGAGCAATGGCCCTTAACAGCTGAAAAGCTGCAGACAGCTGAGGATTTAGTTATGGAACAAATGGCAGCTGGCCATATAGAGCCTTCTAATAGCCCCTGGAATACTCCTATTTTTGTCATTAAGAAGAAATCAAGAAAATGGAGATTGTTACAAGATTTGAGAGCTATAAACGCAACTATGGAAGACATGGGGACCCTTCAGCCGGGTATCCCTTCCCCAGTAGCTGTGCCCTTTCAATATAATGTGATAGTTATAGATCTACAGGATTGTTTCTTTACCATACCCCTGGCTGTTCAGGATTGTAAAAGGTTTGCTTTCAGTCTCCCTTCAGCTAATTTTAAACAGCCCTATAGAAGGTTTCAATGGAAGGTTTTGCTTCAGGGAATGAAAAATAGCCCCACCTTGTGTCAAAAATTTGTGGATCAAGCTGTGCAGAATGTTAGAAGGTATAAAGATCTATATTTGATGCATTATATGGATGATATTTTGGCTGCCAATAAGGATAGAGCCTTGTTGCAACAAATCTTATCTGAATTGATTGAGGCCTTGGAAAACTGGGGTTTGAGGATAGCTCCAGATAAGATACGAGTAAATCTTCCTCTCTCTTATTTGGGGGGGGGGGTGTTAAATACCCATACTGTGAGTCATGCCCCTTTACTAACTTTAAATGATTTTCAGAAATTATTAGGGGATATTAATTGGATACACCCACATTTAAAACTGACTACTGCAGATTTAAAGCCTCTGTTTGATTGCTTAAAAGGATATCCTGATCCCAGTTCTAAGACAAAATTGACTAGTGAGGCGGAGTCGGCTCTTGTTAAAGTGGATGAGGCTTTAAATGATCAGTTAATTAGGACTAATATTACCAGAGGATGGGATTTAATTATTCTTGCCATGGAACATACACCTACAGGATGCTTGTGGAAAGAAGGCCCATTGGAATGGCTCCATCTACCAGTGAACCCATGAAAAATAGTTTTGTCTTATCCCAGCTTGGTGGCACAATTAATTGTAAAAGGTAGAAAAAGAAGCGTGGAACTTTTTGGAAAGGAAGTAGAAAATATAGTGATTCCATTTAATAATGATCAACTGCAATTTCTTTAAAAACATAGTGATGATTGGCAAGTTGCCCTGATAGATTTCAGGGGTCAAATTTTGTTTCATTTGCCCTCAAGCCCCCTTTTGCATTTTTAAAGAACAAATTCTGTGATTTTTCTGAGGAAATTTTCTATTCAGCCTTTGGAAGGGGCAATTTTAGTTTTCACAGATGGTTCATCTAATGGTAAAATAGTCACAATTATTAATGGAAAATCCCATGTTCAGGTAACTGAAGAGACATCAGCCCAGAGAGCTGAGGTAAGAGTGGTTATTTGGGCTTTTCAGCATTTGAGAGACCATACCTTCAATCTTTTGACTGACTCCCGATATATTGTAGGGTTGTTTCCTCATATTGAGACTGCTAATATTCTGGAAAATAAGATTAGCATCTTCTCCATGTTATCTGATTTACAGAAGGAGATTAAGCATAGAGTTAAGAAATATTTTGTGGGGCATATTAGAGCCCATTCTGGCTAGCCTGGCCCTTTACATGAAGGAAATGCTTTGGCAGATGCATTAACTAAAGTAATTCCTTTAAACTTACATGAAAAGATTGACAAGGCCAAAAATTCTCACAAAATTCACCATCAAAATGCAGCTGGTTTAAGGTATGAATTTCATATCCCCAGGGAGGCACTGGAGAAGGCAATGGCACCCCACTCCAGTACTCTTGCCTGGAAAATCCCATGGACGGAGGAGCCTGGTAGACTGCAGTCCATGGGGTCGCTAGGAGTCAGACACAACTGTATAACTTTCAAGTAGACAACTTGAGCGACTTCACTTTCACTTTTCACTTTCATAAATTGGAGAAGGAAATGGCAAGCCACTCCAGTGTTCTTGCCTGGAGAATCCCAGGGACAGGGGAGCCTGGTGGGCTGCCATCTCTGGGGTCACACAGAGTCAGACACGACTGAAGTGACTTAGCAGGGGAGGCACATAGACAAATAGTTAAGTTATGTCCAAATTGCCCAACATCTAATCCATCTCTACCATTAGGAGTAAATCCCCGAGGCCTTAGGCCTAATGCTGTCTGGCAAATGGATGTAACTCATACCTCAGCCTTTGGAAAAATGTCCTTTGTGCATGTTACCGTGGATACCTTTTCTCATGTTATTACAGCCTCTGCTAGGTGAAACAGCAAAAGATGTAATTTAGCACTTGTTTCAATGCTTTTCCCAAATAGGACTCCCTGAATAGATAAAAAACAGATAATGCCCCAGCTTATACTTCTGCTGCTTTTAGGAGATTTTGTCAACAATTTTCTATAATGCATTCAACAGGAATACCTTATAATCCCCAAGGCCAAGCCATAATAGAAAGGGCGCACCAGACTTTAAAAAATCAGATAGCTAAATTAAGGCAGGGAGAATTTAAGTATTCCTCTCCACATTGTGTTCTACACCATGCCTTGTTTGTAATTAATCATTTAAACATGGACACACAGGGGCAGACTGCAGTGATGAGACACTGGATTCCTGAAGGGGCTAGGACTGGGCCCCTGGTTAAGTGGAAGGACCTCCTTACCAGAGAATGGAAAGGGCCAGATGTGCTGTTAACTTGCGGGAGAAGGTATGCTCGTGTGTTTCCATAGGATTCCACTTCTCCTGTGTGTACTCCTGACAGACTGATTCGTCATGTCCAGTCCCATGAGATCTCCACGATCATGAAGACCCCCGAGGTCACTGAGATCCCTGGAGTCCTGGAGTCCGGGACTGAGGGAAGATGGGGAGATCAGAAGCTCCTTGAGTTCGGACCTGAAGGAGCCAAGGAGAAGCCGAAGGGCGAGTGACCCTTCACTGCCGGGGACCAGCCCCGGCTGATCCAGGGTATTCGAAGCGGGGACGGCGTCGGCGAGGATCAGGAAACAACTGCTTAATTAAACGTTAATTAAGGATATAAAGAGTAATAGAATGAGGATAGCTCAGTGAAGAAATTCAGTGGAGAAAAGAGGCTGAAATAAGGATAGCTCAGTGAGGAAATTCAGTGGAGAAAAGAGGCTGAATAATTCAGCCAGAAGGTAAGAGAAAGAACGACATGGTGAGACCAAGTTTCGGTGAACAAGGCCCGCACTTTATTTTCCAAAGTAGTTTTTATACCTTAAGTTATGCATAGAGGATAATGGGGGAAGGGGTAGAGTCCTGCAGTAAGCCAGGCTTTCTTCCTGCAAACTTATCATATGCAAAAGTTTAGGTGATTTGCATCATCTTCTGGCCCGGAGGCCTGTTAACATTTTAAGACCTTTTCTTCAGAAAACTTATTTTTCTCTAAAGGTGATTGGTCAGGAGCCACCCTCCAAAAGCATTAGATAAAGTTGCATTCCTACAGCACAAAGGTGTGGTGGGCTACAACAAGAAAAAGAATTAACTCAAGGGTCCCAGGTTACAAACATTAAAGCTACTATTTACACCAATTATATTAACCAATACACTGCCAGGGACACAGCAGGTAAGGGATATGGAAACTTAGCAGCAAACATTGGCCCAACAAGTGAAAATCCCTTCACCAATACAATTTCTAATCAATCTTTTAACTACTCAAAAGAATCTGTGTTTAGACAGTTTAGAACATCTCCTGCCTCTCACAGTTGGGAGGCTCTGAACAATCACATGAGGCCGGAAAAACCTATTCAGGCAGGCTAGAGGATTTCCAAAGGAGTTTGTAGGTTAAACACTGTCACACCCAGGAATTATTAACTGGAGCTGTAAGCTAACTCTTTTTTCAGAGAGGTAGTGGGGGACAGCCCCCCGTAAAGTCAGAGGTGTAGGTGAAAGCACAAAGCAGAAAGTAGGCAGACTCTGGTTTTGGGGGTATATGCTCGAGAATTTCCAGGGGGACTCCTGAAGCTCGATCCCGCCTTTGCGTATGCCGAGCCTCCTTCCTCATGACCTTTGTCATGGGCGGAGTTCCTCAGCTGGCTACCGGCAGTGATAGAATTTCCAGTTGAGCTATTCCAGATCCTGAAAAGTGCTGCACTCAATATGCAATATGCACTCAATATGCAATATGCCGGCTCCCGGCACTTCACCTGAGGCTTCACCGCCAGTACCTCGCTTCAGGCACCTGGCACTTCAGGAGAGACATGCTGATCGAGTCCAGCCATATTCTGCTCCATCTTGTCGCCGTCATCGTACTCAAGCAACTACCTCCAGCACGGTGCCAACTTGGAGCCAGCTGAAGCACCTCACTCAGCAGGCTGAAGAATTAATAGAAAGGGGGAGACATGAGGCCACTCCTATGGTAATGTTTGTGGCTATGCTTGCTGTGCTGGCTTTTCAGCCAAGGCCCTCCAGCACAGAAAAAGTTCATTGGGCCTATTTGCCTAATCCACCTTCTTTTCAGCCTGTTGATTGGATGAACGAGCCCATTCATGTTTTTGTTAATGATACTCATCTTTTGGGCGGGGCTTCCATTTATCCTAATAATGCTAAAGCAGTGGTAAGCGCTCCCTTCAATTTTTCAGGCGTGTCCGTTTATCCACCTATTTGCTTCGCCATACCTTTCTCCTTACAAGGATCAACTCCGGTTTTGAATGGATGCCTTAGCACTTCCTTGAAAGGCATGCTTACTGATTCTCCAAGAAGCAATGGCAAGAGAGACTTTTGGTCCTTACAGCTGTTGATGTTGGGGGCACAAGAAAAACTATATGATGCCACAAAACAGGCAGCCCCTCATTTAAAGGACTTTCTGAGCTGTGTACTCCCCTCTCCAGATTCTGATGAACAGGGACTACAGGCCTGGGAAAGCATAAGCAGAATTTCTGGCTTTCCTCTTTGGAAAGAATGCATGTACACCATAAAGTTATCTATTCCCATTGTTGCCACCAGACATTTTCTGACCAAATGAGGGTGCCCCTATCTTTCAAATCAACGATTGAACTTGATTTTTACAAAACCTTATAGATCTATATCAGAGGCCATGGCACCCTACTCCAGCACTCTTGCCTAGAAAATACCATGGATGGAGAAGCCTGTTGGGCTGCAGTCCATGGGGTCTCTAAGAGTCGGACACGACTGAGCAATTTCACTTTCACTTTCCACTTTCATGCATTGGAGAAGGAAATGGCAACCACTCCAGTGGTCTTGCCTGGAGAATCCCAGGGATGGGGCAGCCTAATGGGCTGCCATCTATGGGATCCCAAAGAGTCGGACACAACTGAAGCAACGTAGCAGCAGCGTAGATCCATATGGAATGATTCATTCATCCCTTATCCTTTAGCAAATACTAGGTGACATGTTAATGGATGGGTTCCTCCTTTAGTGTATTTCGATGGAACAGGTCCCATGCAGCCTGAATTATGGAGAGCATTGGCTGCTATGGCACCTGTGACTTTACATAGACCTTTAAATGAACAAAGACATATTGTACAGGCCTGCGTACATTCTCGCTATGCCTTTTTGTTGACCAGAAACTGGAATGATTTGGGAGTTTTTGAAGGAGAAAATGTTTATAATGTTGAATGTGTGAATTGTTGATGGGAATGATTATAGTAATTATAAAGCTGTGATGATTGTAAAGCAACAACCATATTTGATGGTTCCTGTAAAATTAGAGGGACAATGGCTTGATGATCTTGCATTGAAAGTTTTGTATGAATTTAATAGCCTAATTTCTCAACCTAAGAGATTCATTGCAGCTCTGATTGTGGGAATAACTGCCTTGATTGCCATAATTGCTTCAGATACGGTTTCTGCTGTTGCCCTGTCAAAAGAAGTTCATACTGCCTCATTTGTTGATCAGCTGTCCAAAAATGTCTCTGTAGCTCTTACTACACAGGAAATTATAGATAGAAAAATAAAATAAGGTCAGTGCTTTAGAAGAAGCAGTGCTGCTTATAGGCCAAGATATTACAAATTTAAAAATTAAGTTCTCTCTAAGGTGCCATGCTTAATTTAAAATGATGTGTGTTACCCCTCTACTAGTTTGATGTTAGTATACAGAAATACAACAGATTTTGTATCCTGCAACTTTATTCATTTTTTAATTTCTAATAAATTTTTAGTTCTCATGAAGTGTTTAGGGTTTCCTATATATAAAATTATATTATCTGAAAATAGTGGCAGATTTACTTCTTCTTTATATATATATATATTTTTTTTTTTTTTTTCTTGCCTAATTGTTGTGACTGGGACTTCAAATACTATGTTGAATAAGAGTAACAAGAGTGGGCATTCTTATCTTAATCTTGATTTTAGAAGAATATATTTCAATGTTTCACCATTGAATATGATGTGGCTATAGGTTTATCATATATGATCTTTATTATGTTGAGGTACATCTTTCTATACCCACTTTATTGAGAGGTGTTGAATTTTATCAAGTAATTTTTCTGCATCTATTGAGTTGATAGTATGATTCATAGCCTTCATTTTGATAATGTGTATCATAAGATTGTTATGTGGATTTTGAGCCATTCTTGAATCCCTGGAATTAATACAACTTGATCAGGCTTTATGACATTTTTAGTGTATTGTTGTATTCAATTTGTTTATATTTTGTTGAGAATTTTTACATCTTTTTTCATCAGTGATATTGGCCTATAATTTGTGTGTGTGTGTGTTGCCTCTCTGTGTATTTGGTATCAAGGTGACATTGGCTTCTTACATTAGGAAATCTTCCTTCTCTTCCTTTGAAATGTTTTGATGATAGGCATTAAAATCGTTGAATATTTGGTAGAATTGACCTGTGATACTGTCTTGTCCTGAACTTTTGGATTTGGGGATATTTTTATTACTGTTTCAATCTCTGAACTAATGACTAGTCTATTTACACTTTCTGTGTGTTCATGATTCAGTATTGGAAGATTGTATAATTTTAAGAATTTGTCCCCTTCCTCTAGGTTGTCCAATATGGTGGCATATATATGTGCATAATATTCTCTTACAATTCTTTATTTCTTTGGAATATATTTTTTAAATTATTTTTTATCTTAATTGGAGGCTAATTTACTTTATAATATTATGGTATTGGTATAATTATAATTATACCAATATAATTATAATTGGTATAATTGGTATATTATATGGTATAATACATTGATATGAGTCAGCCATGGGTGTACATGTGTTCCCCCAACCTGAACCCCCCCTCCTACCTCCCTTCCTGTCCCATCCCACTGGGCTGTCCATAGTTTTGACTAGACAGACCTTTGTTGGCAAAGTAATGTCTCTGCTTTTTAATATGTGGTCTAGGTTGGTAAAAAAATTTACTTCCAAGGAGCAAGCATCTTTTAATTTCATGGCTGCAGTCACCATCTGCATGATTTTGGAGCCCAAAACACTAAAGTTTCTCACTGTTTCCATTGTTCCCCCATCAATTTGCCATGAAGTAATGCGACCGGATGCTGGTCATTTTTTGAATGTTGAGTTTTAAGCCAGCTTTTTCATTCTCCTCTTTCACTTTCACCAAGAGGGTCTTTAGTTCTTTGCTTTCTGCCATAAGGATGGTATCATCTGCTTATCTGAGTTTATTGATATTTCTCCTGGCAATCTTGTTTCCAACTTGTGCTTCATCCAGCCTGGCATTTCGCATGATGTACTCTGCATATAAGTTAAATAAGCAGGATAACAATGTACAGCCTTGATGTACTCCTTTCCCAATTTGGAACCAGTCTCTTATTCCATGTCTGGTTCTAACTGGTGCTTCTTGGACTGCATCCAGATTTCTCAGGAGGCAGGTAAGGTGGTCTGATATTCCCATCTCTTGAAGAATTTTCCACTGTTTGTTGTGATCCACACAAAGGCTTTGGCATAGTCAATAGAGCAAATGTAGAATGTAGATGTTTTTCTGGACCTCTCTTGCTTTTTTGATGATCCAGTGGAAATTGGCAATCTGATCTCTGGTTCCTGTGTCTTTTTTTAAATACAATTTGAACATCTGGAATTTTGTGGTTCATGTATTGTTGAAGCCTAGTTAATTTTTGCCAAATTGAAGTAGGAATAGTTCTCCTTTTTTCCCCCTTTTACTTTTATGCTATAGTTGCTTAACAATTTATTCTGACATAGAGCTACAAGTTTCTCCTTCTCTCTATCACTATAATGAAGGTTCTGTGTATTTTTGCCTTTTCATTTCAGACAGAAAAGCTCTTTCAACTTTTCTTACAAGGCAAATCAAATGTTGCTGAAGTATCTCAGCCTTTGTTTATCTTGGAAAATCCATATTTTCCCTTCATATCTGAAGGATAGCCATGCTGGACAGAATATTGTTGGCTATTTTTAATTTTCAATATTTTGAATATGTTAGTTCACACACCTGGCCTGAAGAGCTTCCGCTGAGAACTTTGCTGATAGCTTAATGGACATTCCTTATTAGGTTACTATCATTTTATCCTGATTGTCTTAGAGCAGTCTGTCTTTGTAATTGACTTTTGACAGTTTTAATATCACATTCTTGAAGAAAATCTTTTTGCATTTTCATAATTAGATGTTCTCTTAGAAATGCATCTTAGATAGCTCTAGATATTCTTGAATACCCAATTCTTTCCCCAGATTTGGGAAGTTACTAGATGCTATCACCGGAGAAGGCAATGGCATCCCACTCCAGTACTCCTGCCTGGAAAATCCCATGGACAGAGAAGCCTGGAAGGCTGTAGTCCATGGGGTCACTGAGGGTCGGACACTGAGCGACTTCACTTTCACTTTTCACTTTCATGCATTGGAGAAGGAAATGGCAACCCACTCCAGTGTTCTTGCCTGGAGAATCCCAGGGATGGGGCAGCCTGGTGGGCTGCTGTCTATGGGGTTACACAGAGTCGGACACAACTGAAGTGACTTAGCAGCAGTGGCAGCAGATGCTATTACTTTAAATAAAATTTGCTCCCTTCTTCTCTTTGCCTTTACTTTATTTTTATTTATTTATTTAATTTATTAATTACTTAAAAAATTTTTAACATTTAATTGGAGGCTAATTACGTTACAATATTGTAGTGGTTTTGTCATACATTAACATGAACCCGCCACGGGTGTACATGTGTTCCCATCCTGAAACCCCCACCCACTTCCCTCCCCATCCCATCCCTCTGGGTCATTCTAGTGCACCAGCCCCAAGCACCCTGTCTCATGCATCAAACCTAGAATGGCAATTCGTTTCACATATGATAATATAAATGTTTCAGTGCCATTCACCCAAATCATCCCATGCTCGCCCTCTCCCACAGAGTCCAAAAGACTGTTCTATACATTTGTGTCTCTTTTGCTGTCTCACATATAGGGTTATCTTTCAGTCAGTTCAGTTCAGTCACTCAGTCTTGTCTGACTCTTTGCGATCCTATGAATCGCAGCACGCCAGGCCTCCCTGTCCATCACCAACTCCCGGAGTTCACTCAGACTCACGTCCATCGAGTCAGTGATGCCATTCAGCCATCTCATCCTCTGCCGTCCCCTTATCCTCCTGCCCCCAATCCCTCCCAGCATCAGGGTCTTTTCCAGTGAGTCATCTCTTCGCATGAGATGGCCAAAGTACTGGAGTTTTAGCTTTAACATGATTCCTTCCAAAGAAATCCCAGGTCTGATCTCCTTCAGAATGGACTGGTTGGGTCTCCTTGCAGTCCAAGGCACTCTCAAGAGTCTTCTCCAACACCACAGTTCAAAAGCATCAATTCTTGGGCACTCAGCCTTCTTCACAGTCCAACTCTCACATCCATACATGACCACAGGAAAAACCATAGCCTTGGCTAGATGGACCTTTGTTGGCAAAGTAATGTCCTTTACCACCTTTCTAAATTCCATATATATGTGTTAGTACACTATACTCATGTTTTTCTTCCTGGCTTACTTCACTGTGTATAATAGGCTGCAGTTTCATCCACCTCATTAGAACTGACTCAAATGTATCGTTTTTAATGGCTTAGTAATACTCTATTGTGTATATGTACCACTGCTTTCTTATCCATTCGTCTGTTGATGGGACATCTAGATTGCTATTATAAACAGTGCTGCAATGAACATTGGGGTACATGTGACTCTTTCAATTCTGGTTTCCTTGGTGTGTATGCCCAGCAGTGGGATGGCTGGGTCATATGGCAGTTCTATTTCCATGTTTTTAAGGAATCTCCACACTGTTCTCCATAGTGGATGTACTAGTTTGCATTCCCACCAACAGTGTAAGAGGATTCCCTTTTCTCCACACCCTCTCCAGCATTTATTGCTTGTAAACTTTTGGATCGTAGCCATTCTGACTGGGGTGAAATGTACCTCATTGTGGTTTTGATTTGCATTTCTCTGATAATGAGTGATGTTGAACATCTTTTCATGTGTTTGTTAGCCATCTGTATGTCTCCTTTGGAGAAATGTCTGTTTAGTTCTTTGTCTCACTTTTTGATTGGGTCGTTTATTTTTCTGGAATTGAGCTGCATGAGCTGCTTGTTTATTTTTGAGATAAATTATTTGTCAGTTGCTCCATTTGCTGTTATTTTCTCCCATTCTGAAGGCTGAATTTTCACCTTGCTCATAGTTTCCTTTGTTGTGCAAAAGCTTTTAAGTTTATTTAGGTCCCATTTGTTTATTTTTGCTTTTATTTCCAATATTCTGGGAGGTGGGTCATAGAGGATCCTGCTGTGATTTATGTCGGAACGTGTTTTACCCATGGTTTCCTCTAGGAGTTTTATAGTTTCTGGTCTTATGTTTATATCTTTAATCCATTTTGAGTTTATTTTTGTGTATGGTGTTAGAAAGTGTTCTAGTTTCATTCTTTTACAAGAATGAAACTTTTACATTCTTTTACATTCTTTCCCATCACCACTTGTTAAAGAGATTATCTTTTCTCCATTGTATATTCTTGCCTCCTTTGTTGAAGATAAGTTGTCCATAGATGCGTGGATTTATGTCTGGGCTTTCTATTTTGTTCCATTGATCTATATTTCTGTCTTTGTGCCAGTACCATATTGTTTTGATGACTGTGGCTCTAGTACAGGCTGAAGTCAGGCAGGTTGAACATTGGGGTACATGTACCTCTTTCAATTCTGGTTTCCTTGGTGTGTATGCCCAGCAGTGGGATGGCTGGGTCATATGGCAGTTCTATTTCCATTTTTTTAAGGAATCTCGTTCCATTCTTCTTTCTCAAGATTGCTTTGGCTATTTGAGTTTTTTTTTGTTTGTTTGTTTTTGTATTTCCATACAAATTGTGAAATTATTTGTTCTAATTCTGTGAAAAATACATTGGTAGCTTCATAGGGATTGCATTGAATTTATAGATTACTTTGGGTAGTAAACTCATTTTCACTATATTGATTCTTCTGATCCATGAACATGGTATATTTCTTCATCTATTTATGTCCTTTTTTATTTATTTCACCAGTGTTTTATAGTTTTCTATATATAGGTCTTTTGTTTCTTTAGGTAGATATATTGCTAAGTATTCTTTTCGTTGCAATGGTGAATTGAATTGTTTCCTTAATTTCTGTTTCTGTTTTCTCGTTGTTAGTGTATAGGAATACAAGGGATTTCTGTGTGTTAATTTTATATCCTGAAACTTTACTATTTTCATTGATTAGCTCTAGTAATTTTCTGGTGGAGTCTTCAGGGTTTTCTATGGACAGGATCTTGTCATCTGCAAAAAGTGAGAGTTTTACTTCTTCTTTTCCAATCTGAATTCCTTTTATTTATTTTCCTGCTCTCATTGCTGTGGCCCAAACTTCCAAAACTATGTTGAATACTAGTGAGAGTGGGCACCTTTGTCTTGTTCCTGGCTTTAGGGGAAATGTGTTCAATTTTTCACCTTTGAGGATAATGTTTGCTGTGGGTTTGTCATATATGGCTTTTATTATGTTGATGTATGTTCACTCTATTCCTGCTTTCTGGAGGGTTTTTATCATAAATGGATGTTGAATTTTGTCAAAGGCTTTCTCTGCATCTATTGAGATAATCATATGATTTTTATCTTTCAATTTGTTAATATGGTGTATTACGTTGATTGATTTGGAGATATTGAATAATCCTTGGCTCCCTGGGATAAAGCCCACTTGGTCGTGATGCATGATCTTTTTAATATGCTCTTGGATTCTGTTTGCTAGAATTTTGTTAACGATTTTTGCATCTGTGTTCATTAGTGATATTGCCCTGTAGTTTTCTTTTCTTTATGGCATCTTTGTCTGGTTTTAATATTAGGGTGATGGTGGGCTCATAGAATGAGTTTGGAAATTTAACTTCCTCTGCAATTTTCTGGAAGAGTTTGAGTTGGATAGGTGTTAGCTCTTCTCTAAATTTTTGGTAGAATTCAGCTGTGAAGCCATCTGGTCCCAGGCTTTTGTTTGCTGGAAGATTTCTGGTTACAGTTTCAATTTCTGTGCTTATGATGGATCTGTTAAGATTTTCTATTTTTCTGGTTAAGTTTTGGAAAGTTGTACTTTTCTAAGAATTTTTCCATTTCTTCCAAGTTGTCCGTTTTCAAGGCATGTAGTTCCTGATAGTAATCTCTTATGATCCTTTGTATTTCTGTGTTGTCTGTTGTGATCTCTCCATTTTCATTTCTAATTCTATTGATTTGATTCTTCTCCCTTTGTTTCTTGATGAGTATGGCTAATGTCTTGCCAATTTTTATTTATCTTCTCAAAGAACCAGCTTTTGGCTTTGTTGATTTTTGCTATGGTCTCTTTTGTTTCTTTTGCATTTATTTCTGCCCTAATTTTTAAGATTTCTCTCCTTCTACTAACACTAGGGTTCTTCATTCCTTCCTTTTCTAGTTGCTTTAGGTGTAGAGTTAGGTTATTTATTTTACTTTTTTCTTGTTTCTTGAGGTATGCCTGTGTTGCTATGAACCTTCCCATTATCACTGCTTTAACACTGTTCCATAGGTTTTGGGTTGTTGTGTTTTCATTTTCTTTCATTTCTATGCATTTTTTAAATTTCTTCTGTGATTTGTTGGCTATTCAGCAGCGTGTTTTTCAGCCTGCATATGTTTGAGTTTTAAACAGTTTTTCTCCGGTAATTGACATCTAATCTTACTGAATTGTGGTCAGAAAAGATGCTTGGAAGATTTCAATTTTTTTGAATTTACAAAGGCTAGATTTATGGCCCAGGATGTAATGTATCCTGGGAAGGTTCCATGTGCACTTGAGAAAAAGATGAAATTCATTATTTTGGGGTGAAACGTCCTATAGATATATCAATTAGGTCTAACTCTTCTATTGTATCATTTAAAATTTGTGTTTCCTTGTTAGTTTTCTGTTTAGTTGATCTATCCATAGGTGTGAGTGGGGTATTAAAGTCTCCCACTATTATTGTGTTTTTGTTAATTTCACCTTTCATATTTGTTAGCATTTGTATTACATATTGCAGTGCTCCTATGTTGAGTGCAAAGATATTTATAATTGTTATATCTTCTGGGATTGATCCTATGCTCATTATGTAGTGTTCTTCTTTGTCTCTTTTCACAGCCTGTATTTTAAAGTCTATTTTATCTGATATGAGTATGGTTACTCCTGCTTTCTTTTGGTCTTTATTTGCATGTAATGTCTTTTTCCAGCCCTTCACTTTCAATCTGTATGTGTCCCTTGTTTAGAGGTGGGTCTCTTGTAGACAACATCTATAGGGGTCTTGTTTTTGTATCCATTCAGCTAGTCTTTGATTTTGGTTGGGGCATTCAACCCATTTACATTTAAGGTAATTATTGATAAGTATGATCCTGTTGCCATTTACTTTACAGTTTTGTGTTTGAGTTTGTACACCCTTTCTGTGTTTCCTGTCTAAAGAAGATCCTTTAGCATTTGTTGGAGAGCTGGTTTGGTGGTGCAAATTCTCTCAGCTTTTGCTTGTCTGTAAAGCTTTTGATTTCTCCTTCATATATGATCCTTGAAGACCCTATGAGATCTTCAATGAGATCCTTGCTGGTACAGTAATCTGAGCTGTAGGTTATTTTCTTTCATTACTTTAATTATGTCCTTCTATTCCCTTCTGGCCTGGAGAGTTTCTATAGAAAAATCAGCTGTTATCCTTACGGGAATCCCCTTGTCTGTTATTTGTTGTTTTTCCCTTATTGCTTTTAATATTTGTTCTTTGTGTTTGATCTTTGTTAATTTGATTAATATGTGTCTTAGGGTGTTTTGTCTTGGGTTTATCCTGTTTGGGACTCTCTGGCTTTCTTGAACTTGGGTGATAATTCCTTCCCCATTTTAGGGAAGTTTTCAACTATTATCTCCTCAAGTGCTTTCTAATGGTCTTCCTTTTTGTCTTCCTCTTCTGGGACTCTTATGATTTGAATGTTGGGGCGTTTAACATTGTCCCAGGGGTCTCTGAGGTTGTCCTCATTTCTTTTAATTCTTTTTTCTTTTTTCCTCTCTGTTTCATGTATTTTTACCATTCTATCTTCTACCTCACTAAGCTATCTTCTGCCTCTGTTATTCTACTGTTGGTTCCCTCCAGAGTGTTTTTTATCTCATTTATTGCATTATTCACTATATATTGACTCTTTTTTATTTCTTCTACATCCTTGTTAAACATTTCTTGCATCTTCTCAATCCTTGTCTCCAGGCTATTTATCTGTAACTTAATTTTGTTTTCAAGATTTTGAATCATTTTCACTATCGTTATTCAGAATTCTTTATCAGGATGATTCCCTATCTCTTCCTCTTTTGTTTGGTTTGGTGGGCATTTATCCTGTTTCTTTACCTGCTGAGTATTTCTCTGCCTTTTCATCTTGTCTATATTGCTGTGTTTGGGGTGGCATTTCCATATTCTGGGAGATTGTGGTTCTTCTTTACTGTGGAGGTTCCTTACTGTGGGTGGGGTTGGATGGGTGGCTTGTCAAGGTTTCCTGGTTAGGGAAAATCGTGTGGGTGTTCTTGTGGGTAGAGCTGGATTTCTTCTCTCTGGAGTGCAATGAAGTGTCCAGTAGTGAGTTTTGAGATGTCAGTGGGTTTGGAGTGACTTTCAGTTCAGTTCAGTCGCTCAGTCATGTCTGACTCTTGCGACCCCATGAATTGCAGCATGCAAAGTCTCCCTGCCCATCACCAACTCCCAGAGTTCACACAAAATCATGTCCATCGAGTTGGTGATGCCATCCAGCCATCTCATCCTCTGTCATCTCCTTCTCCCCCTCCTCCCAATCCCTCCCAGCATCAGAGTCTTTTCCAATGAGTCAACTCTTCACATGAGGTGGCCAAAGTACTGAAATTTCAGCTTTAGCATCATTCTTTCCAAAGAACACCCAGGGCTGATCTCCTTTAGAATGGACTGGTTGGATCTCCTTGCAGTCCAAGGGACTCCCAAGAGTCTTCTCCAACACCACAGTTCAAAAGCATCAATTCCTTGGTTCTCAGCTTTCTTCACAGTCCAACTCTCACATCCATACATGACCACTGGAAAAACATAGCCTTGACTAGACTGACCTTTGTTGACAAAGTAGCGTCTCTGCTTTTCAATATGCTATCTAGGTTGGTCACAACTTTCCCTCCAAGGAGTAATCGTCTTTTAATTTCATGGCAGCAGTCACCATCTGCAGTGATTTTGGAGCCCAGAAAAATGAAGTATGACACTGTTTCCACTGTTTCCCCATCTATTTCCCATGAAGTGATGGGACCAGATGCCATGATCTTCGTTTTCTGAATGTTGAGCTTTAAGCCAACTTTTTCACTCTCCTCTTTCACTTTCATCAAGAGGCTTTTTAGTTCCTCTTCACTTGCTGCCATAAGGGTGGTGTCATCTGCATATCTGAGGTTATTGATATTTCTCGCTGCAATCTTGATTCCAGCTTGTGCTTCTTCCAGCCCAGCATTTCTCATGATGTACTCTGCATAGAAGTTAAATAAGCAGGGTGACAATATACAGCCTTGACGTACTCCTTTTCCTATTTGGAACCAGTCTGTTGTTCCATGTCCATTTCTAACTGTTGCTTCCTGACCTGCATACAAATTTCTCAAGAGGCAGATCAGGTGGTCTGGTATTCCCATCTCTTTCAGAATTTTCCACAGTTTATTGTGATCCACATAGTCAAAGGCTTTGGCATAGTCAATAAAGCAGAAATAGATGTTTTTCTGGAACTCTCTTGCCTTTTCCATGATCCAGTGGATGTTTGCATTTCGGACTCTGGTTCTTCTGCCTTTTCTAAAACCAGCTTGAACATCTGGAAGTTCATGGTTCACGTATTGCTGAAGCCTGGCTTGGAGAATTTTGACCATTATTTTACTAGCGTGTGAGGTGAGTGCAATTGTGCACTAGTTTGAGCATTCTTTGGCATTGCCTTTCTTTGGGATCAGAATGAAGACTGACCTTTTCCAGTCCTGTGGCCACTGCTGGGTTTTCCAAATTTGCAGTGTCTTTGGAGTGACTGTGGGCAGTCTGTATATTGAAGCTCAGGGCTATGTTCCTGTGTTGCTGGAGAATTTGCATGGTATGTCTTGCTTTGGAACTAGTTGGCCCTTGGGTGGTGCTTGGTTTCAGCGTAGGTATGGAGGCTTTTGATGAGCTCCTATTGATTAATGTTCCCTGGGGTCAGGAGTTCTCTGGTGTTCTCAGCATTTGCACTTAAGCCTCCTGACTCTGGTTTTCAGTCTTATTCTTACAGTAGCCTCAAGACTTCTCCATCTATACAGCACCAATGATAAAACACCTAGATTAATGATGAAAACTTTGTCCACATTGAGGGATACCCAGAGAGGTACACAGAGTTACATGCAGAAGAGAAGAGGGAGGAGGGAGATAGAGGTGACCAGGAGGAGAAGAGGGGGAAACAAAAAGGGAAAGAGCAAGCTAGCTAGTAATCACTTCCCTATGTGCAGTTCATGGGGTCGCTAAGAGTCAGACACGACTGAGCAACTTCACTTTCACTTTTCGTTTTCATGCACTGGAGAAGGAAATGGCAACCCACTCCATTGTTCTTCCCTGGAGAATCCCAGGGACGGGGAAGACTGGTGGGCTGCCATCTATGGAGTCACACAGAGTCATACATGACTGAAGTGACTTAGCAGCAGCAGCAGCAGCATGTGCTCTCCACAGTCTGGACCCTTCAGAGATGTTCACAGAGCTATACAGAGAAGAGAAGAGGGAGGAAAGAGACAGAGGTGGCCAGGAGGATAAAAGGGGGACTCAAAAGGAGAGAGACAAATCCAGCCAATAATCAGTTCCCTAGTGTTCTCCACAGCCTGGAACACACAAAGAGATTCACAGAGTTGGGTAGAGAAGAAAAAGGGGAGGGTGGAGATTGAGGCAACCTGGTGGAGAAAAAGGAGAGTCAAAGGGAGAGAGAGCAATCAAGCCAGTAATCTCACTCCTAAGTAAAAAATGGGTACTGAAGATTGGGTTCTTAAAGGTACAAAATTGATAGCAAATACCAAAAAGCAAAGATTAAAAATCTAGAGTAGCAGTTAGATTTCAAAAATACAATATTAAAAAAACAGAACAAAGTCACAAAAATTATAAAATATATATGTATGAAGTTTGCTTTAAAAATGGGGTCTTTTTTTTTTGAAAGGTAACAGTAGGTTATAAAAATGAAAATTAAAGGAATAATAGAGGACATAAAAATTTAAAAAAATGATAATAGTAAAAATATATCTAGGACTTTCTCTGGAGCTGTTGTGGACAGTGTGGGGTCAGTTCATTTTCAGATCATTCCTTGATCTGGTTTATACTTCTCATGATCTATAGGCCCCTTTCTATGTATTCGGTGCTAACTACAGGGTTTTAATCTATTGCACCTGTCACTTCCAAAGCTGTTCCCTCTGTTTATTTTAGCTTCTTCTGCTTGCTGGTCTCTTCAGTGTTTAATTTCCTGACAGAAGGAGGCAGTGGTGGTCACTTTTTTTAGGCTCACTTGTTCAGGTATGCTGTGGGGAGGGAGGAACACTGCAAATCAATATCACTGGCATATGCAAGCATCTAGGCTGCTGGGAGTTGCCGTTAGGCACATAATCTGTGGGGTTTAATTATTTATTTATTTATTTATTTTTCCTCCGGGTTATGTTGCCCTATGAGATTCCAAGGCTTGCCACAGACCTGCCAGTGAGAGTGTTTCCTGGTGTTTGGAAACTTCTCTCTTTTTAAAGACTCCCTTCCCAGGATGGATCTCCATCCCTGCCTCCTTTGTCTCTCTTTTTATCTTTTATATTTTGTCGTACCTCCTTTCTAAGAAAATAGGCTGTCTTTATGGGTGCCTAATGTCCTCTGCCAGCATTCAGACGTTGTTTTGTACAATTAGCTCAGCGTTCAAATGTTCTTTTAATAAATTTGTGATGGAGAAAATGGTGTCCCCGTCCTATTCCTTCACCATCTTAGGACCACCCTTCACCACCCACCTTTACTTATTTTGTCCATTCTAATGGGGTTGAATAGTTCTCTTAAAATTTCTTTGTTTTTTAAGATGTTCTGATTTCTTATTTGGCTTGTATCCTTCCTAGATTTCTACCTTGGAGCTCACTAATTCTCTCTTCCAATAGTCTGTTCTATATTTATTGCTTTCTAATGTCTCAGTTAGCTGTGAAAAGAATAGAAGTGAAAAGCTAAGGAGAAAAGGAAAGATATAAGCATCTGAATGCAGAGTTCCAAAGAATAGCAAAAAGAGATAAGAAAGTCTTCCTCAGTGATCAATGCAAAGAAACAGAGGAAAACAACAGAATGGGAAAGACTAGAGATCTCTTCAAGAACATTAGAGATACCAAGGGAACATTTCATTCAAAGATGGGCTCGATAAAGGACAGAAATGGTATGGACCTAACAGAAGCAGAAGATATTAAGAAGAGGTGGCAAGAACACACAGAAGAATGATACAAAAAAGATCTTCATGACCCAAATAATCACAATGGTGTGATCACTCATCTGGAGTCAGACATCCTGGAATGTGAAGTCAAGTGGGCCTTAGAAAGCATCATTATGAACAAAGGTAGTGGAGGTGATGGAATTCCAGTTGAGCTATTTCAAGTCCTGAAAGATGATGCTGTGAAAGTGCTGCACTCAATATGCCAGCCTATTTGGAAAACTCAGCAGTGGCCACGGGACTGGAAAACGTCAGTTTTCATTCCAATCCCAAAGAAAGGTAATGCCAAAAAATGCTCAAAGTACCGTACAATTGCACTCCTCTCACATGCTAGTAAAGTAATGCTCAAAATTCTCCAAGCCAGGCTTCAGCAATACATGAACCATGAACTTGCAGATGTTCTAGCTGGTTTTAGAAAAGGCAGAAGAACCAGAGTCCGAAATGCAAACATCCACTGGATCATGGAAAAGGCAAGAGAGTTCTAGAAAAACATCTATTTCTGCTTTATTGACTATGCCAAAGCCTTTGACTATGTGGATCACAGTAAGCTGTGGAAAATTCTGAAAGAAATGGGAATACCAGACCACCTGATCTGCCTCTTGAGAAATTTGTATGCAGGTCAGGAAGCAACAGTTAGAACTGGACATGGAACAACAGACTGGTTCCAAATAGGAAAAGGAGTACATCAAGGCTGTATATTGTCACCCTGCTTATTTAACTTCTATGCAGAGTACATCATGAGAAATGCTGGACTGGAAGAAACACAAGCTGGAATCAAGATTGCAGCGAGAAATATCAATAACCTCAGATATGCAGATGACACCACCCTTATGGCAGCAAGTGAAGAGGAATAAAAAAGCCTCTTGATGAAAGTGAAAGAAGAGAGTGAAAAAGTTGGCTTAAAGCTCAACATTCAGAAAACAAAGATCATGGCATCTGGTCCCATCACTTCATGGGAAATAGGTGGGTAAACAGTGGAAACAGTGTCAGACTTTATTTTTCTGGGCTCAAAAATCACTGCAGATGGTGACTGCTGCCATGAAATTAAAAGACACTTACTCCTTGGAAGCAAAGTTATGACCAACCTAGATAGCATATTCAAAAGCAGAGACATTACTTTGCCATCTAAGGTCCATCTAGTCAAGGCTATGTTTTTTCCAGTGGTCATGTATGGATGTGAGAGTTGGACTGGGAAGAAAGCTGAGCTCCAAAGAATTGATGCTTTTGAACTGTGGTGTTGGAGAAGACTCTGAGTGTCCCTTGGACTACAAAGAGATCCAACCAGTCCATTCTGAAGGAGATCAGCCCTGGGATTTCTTTGGAAGGAATGATGCTAAAGCTGAAACTCCAGTACTTTGGCCACCTCTTGCAAAGAGTTGACTCATTAGAAAAGACTCTGATGCTGGGAGGGATTGGGGACAGGAGGAGAAGGGTACGACAGAGGATGAGATGGCTGGATGGCATCACCGACTCGATGGACATGAGATTGAGTGAACTCCGGGAGTTGGTGATGGACAGGGAGGCCTGACGTGCTGCAATTCATGGGCTCGCAAAGAGTTGGACATCACTGAGTGACTGTACTGAACTGAACTGAAGCTCATTGAACTGTGTTTCTACATTTTATTTTAGCTCATTGAATCTCATGACAGATATTTTGAATTCTTTATCAATTTGCTTGCAATTTCCATGACGTTAAGTTTGTGTTTTTGGAAGACTGTTATTTTCTTTTTGTGATACCATGTTACTATGGTCTTTCATAATGAATGCTTGATGAGATTTACCTCTTGCAGCACATTTGAAGTAGAGAGCACGTTTCTTCTTAGGTAAACCTTATTTACTTGATTCTAACAATGCAATAGATTGGTAGTTAGAGATCCTTTTTTTAATATTTTTTAGTAAAAATACATGTTATATCACAAATTTTACACTTCTTTTAGTTGATCTGTGTTTAGCTGTATTTGAGGACTAACATTTTCCATTCTCATAGGCTCTGCCAGAGGTCCATCCATCATCCCTGCTTGTTACTCCAGTGTTGCTGGTGCCTTGCTGCTGCTAGTGTTGCTGCTGACATCACTGACTGCACTACCAGGATGGTGAGTGCCTCTGTTACTGCCAGGTTTGCCGGGATCACAGGCACCACTACTATGGGAGAAGCAGGGTGTTACAGGGAGCTCTAGTCACAGGTACCTCCACTAGGCCCAGGGTTGTCTCCTTCCAGCTTGCCACTGCTACAGAAAGGGATGGAGGATCACAGACGCCTCTGTGACTCGAGGTGTCAGAATCCTGTTACTGCTGCTCAGTTCCCTGTGGCTGTGGGTGAAACTATAACCTAGAGGCTTGAGTAATGTGGGCTACCTCTGCTGCTGCTACTAGGGTCTCTGGAGCTGTGGCTTCAGCTGCCACAACTGTGAGGCCAGTATTGCAAGCACTGTCTCCACTGTTCCCTCAATTTTTCCTCCTCTGTGTGTTCTAGTCCACTGATTTTTAGAAGGTATAGGTATGTGGAACTCTCCAGAGTCCTGATGTGTTGGACAGAGGGAGCTTTGTTAAGTTTTGAACACTTTTCTGGGTGTAGATCGAAGAGGAAGGGACAACGGTTACATGTCACAGTACCATGTTACTGACAAATTAAATAGTATAATACATACTACTAACATATCAAAACATATAAATATTATTATTCTTGATAATAATGATGATGGAGGTAATGATGATGATGATAATAATGGAAAATTTATTAAGCTTTTACTCTGCACTAGGGACAGATTGTTTTTTAATATACATAAAGTCACTTAATTCATACAACAAATTTATGAGGCTAGTCATATGAGCAATATTATCAACTGTTTTAAAACAAAAGAAACTGGAGACTGTAGAAGTTTTAAAATCTTGTATGATTTTAAATGCTAACTTGTAATAAGGTTGTAAATCATGATTTATCAACATTTAGACCCCACGCCTTTACAGCAATTTTCTTTGTATTAGTAAGCAATGCAATACTACTAATACTAGTAAGTCATCAAATTATACAGCATAATTAAAAAAAGAATAATAGGTAAATTTAGTCTTAAAGTATGTACAATTTTACTTTTAGTTTGTTATTATTATTAGGCTACAAACCCTAAATAGGATCTGGTTACGTAGGTAATAAACATGGAGTGAAGGTACTGAATCAAACTCATTTGTGGCCATAATCATGAATCTGCTATACATTCAACATAGATGATAAAATCAACCCACTACTACAGGTTGGCTACTTGCTTCTATGGGGAAATTATCTTTAATTTCACATCACTTCATGGGAACAATAAAGGAAAAAATGTTATATACCCAAAAGAAACAGAAACTATTAAGAAGAGATGCTTTCTTTGGCAGAAAATATTAGGAATACACAAAAGAACTATATGAAAAAGATCTTAATGACACAGATAACCACAGTGGTGTGATCATTCACCTAGAGCCAGACATCCTGGAATGTGAAGTCAAGTGGGCATTAGGAAACATTACTATGAACAAAGCTAGTGGAGGTGATGAAATTCCAGTTGTGTTGTTTCATATCCTAAAAGATGATGATGTTAAAGTGCCGCTCTCCATATGCCAGTAAACTCAGAAAACTCAGCAGTGGTCACAGAACCGGAAATGGTCAGTTTTCATTTCAATCCCAAAGAAAGGCAAAGCCAAAGAATGTTTAAACCACTGCACAATTGCACTCATCTCACACACCAGCAAAGTAATGTTCAAATTTCTCCAAGCCAGGCTTCAACAGTACATGAACCTGGAACTTCCAAATGTTCAAGCTCATTCAGAAAAGGCAGAGGATTTAGAGATCAAATTTACAATATCCACTGGATCACAGAAAAAGTAAGAGAGTTCCAGAAAAACATCTACTTCTGCTTTATCAGTTCAGTTCAGTTCAGTCATTCAGTCATGTTCAACTATTTGTGACCCCATGGACAGAAGCACGCCAGGCCTCCCTGTGCATCACCAACTTCTAGAGACTGCTCAAACTCATGTCCACTGAGTCATTTATGACATCCAACCATCTCATCCTCTCTCATCACCTTCTCCTCCTGCCTTCAATCTTTCCCAGCATCAGAGTCTTTTCCAATGAGTCATTTCTTCACATCAGATGACCAAAGTAATGAACTTTCAGTTTCAGCATCACTCCTTCCAATGAATTTTCTGGACTGATTTCCTTTAGAATGGGCTGGTTGGATCTCCTTATTCTCCAAGGGACTCTCAAGAGTCTTCCCCAACACTGCAGTTCAAAAGCATCAATTCTTTGGTGCTCAACTTTCTTTATAGTCTAACTCTCACATCCATACATGACTACTGGAAAAACTATACCTTTGACTAGACAGACCTTTGTCAGTAAAGTAATGTCTTTGCTTTTAATATGCTGTCTAGGTCGGTCATAACTTTTCTTCCAAGGAGCAAGCTTCTTTTAATTTTGTGGCTTTAGTCACCATCTGCAGTGAGTTTGAAGCCCCAAAAAATAAAGTCTGTCACTGTTTCCATTGCTTCACCATCAATTTGCCATGAAGTGATGGGAATAGATGCCATGATCCTAGTTTTCTGAATATTAAGTTTTATTGGTTTATTTTTCTTGAGTTTCATTTCTGCTTTATTGACTATGCCAAAGCCTTTGACTGAATGGATCACAACAAACTGGAAAATTCTCAAAGAGATGGGAATACTAGACCACCTGACTTGCCTCTTGAGAAATATGTATGCAGGTCAGGAAGCAATAGTTAGAACTGAACATGGAATAGCAGCCTGGTTCCAAATTGGGAAAAGAGTATGACAAGGCTGTATATTGTCTCCCTGCTTATTTAACTTACATACAGAGTACATCATGAGAAATGCTGGGCGGGATGAAGCACAAGCTAGAATAAAGAATGCCAGGAAGGAGGAGCCAAGATGGCGGAGGAGTAGGACGGGGAGAACACTTTCTCCCCCACAAATTCATCAAAAGAGCATTTAAACGTCGAGTAAATTCCACAAAACAGCTTCTGAATGCCGGCAGAGGACATCAGGCACCCAGAAAAGCAACCCAACTCTTCGAAAGGAGAGAGAAGAAATACAGCTCCACCCACCAGAACACCGACACAAGCTTCCCTAACCAGGAAACCTTGACAAGCCACCTGTACAAACCCACACACAGTGAGGAAACGCCACAATAAAGAGAACTCCACAAACTGCCAGAATACAGAAAGGACACCCCAAACTCAGCAATTTAAACAAGATGAAGAGACAGAGGAATACTCAGCAGATAAAGGAACAGGATAAATGCCCACCAAACCAAACAAAAGAGGAAGAGATAGGGAATCTACCTGATAAAGAATTCCGAATAATGATAGTGAAATTGATCCAAAATCTTGAAACTAAAATGGAATCACAGATAAATAGCCTGGAGACAAGGATTGAGAAGATGCAAGAAAGGTTTAACAAGGACCTAGAAGAAATAAAAAAGAGTCAATATATAATGAATAATGCAATAAGTGAAATTAAAAACACTCTGGAGGCAACAAATAGTAGAATAACAGAGGCAGAAGACAGGATTAGTGAATTAGAAGATAGAATGGTAGAAATAAATGAATCCGAGAGGATAAAAGAAAAACGAATTAAAAGAAATGAGGACAATCTCAGAGACCTCCAGGACAATATTAAACGCTACAACATTCGAATCATAGGGGTTCCAGAAGAAGAAGACAAAAAGAAAGACCATGAGAAAATACTTGAGGAGATAATAGTGGAAAACTTCCCTAAAATGGGGAAGGAAATAATCACCCAAGTCCAAGAAACCCAGAGAGTACCAAACAGGATAAACCCAAGGAGAAACACCCCAAGACACATATTAATCAAATTAACAAAGATCAAACACAAAGAACAAATATTAAAAGCAGCAAGGGAAAAACAACAAATAACACACAAGGGAATTCCCATAAGGATAACAGCTGATCTTTCAATAGAAACTCTTCAAGCCAGGAGGGAATGGCAAGACATACTTAAAATGATGAAAGAAAATAACCTACAGCCCAGATTATTGTACCCAGCAAGGATCTCATTCAAGTATGAAGGAGAAATCAAAAGCTTTTCAGACAAGCAAAAGCTGAGAGAATTCTGCACCACCAAACCAGCTCTCCAACAAATACTAAAGGATATTCTCTAGACAGGAAACACAAAAACGGTGTATAAACTCGAACCCAAAACAATAAAGTAAATGGCAACGGGAACATACTTATCAGTAATTACCTTAAATGTAAATGGGTTGAATGCCCCAACCAAAAGACAAAGACTGGCTGAATGGATACAAAAACAAGACCCCTACATATGTTGTCTACAAGAGACCCACCTCAAAACAGGGGACACATACAGACTGAAAGTGAAGGGCTGGAAAAAGATTTTCCATGCAAATAGGGACCAAAAGAAAGCAGGAGTAGCAATACTCATATCAGATAAAATAGACTTTAAAACAAAGGCTGTGAAAAGAGACAAAGAAGGTCACTACATAATGATCAAAGGATCAATCCAAGAAGAAGAGATAACAATTATAAATATATATGCACCCAACACGGGAGCACCACAGTACGTAAGACAAATGCTAACAAGTATGAAAGGAGAAATTAACAATAACACAATAATAGTGGGAGACTTTAATACCCCACTTACACCTATGGATAGATCAACTAAACAGAAAATTAACAAGGAAACACAAACTTTAAACGATACAATAGACCAGTTAGACCTAATTGATATCTATAGGTCATTTCATCCCAAAACAATGAATTTCACCTTTTTCTCAAGCGCACATGGAACCTTCTCCAGGATAGATCACATCCTGGGCCATAAAGCTAGCCTTGGTAAATTCAAAAAAATAGAAATCATTCCAAGCATTTTTTCTGACCACAATGCAGTAAGATTAGATCTCAATTACAGGAGAAAAACTATTAAAAATTCCAACATATGGAGGCTGAACAACACGCTGCTGAATAACCAACAAATCACAGAAGAAATCAAAAAAGAAATCAAAATTTGCATAGAAACGAATGAAAATGAAAACACAACAACCCAAAACCTGTGGGACACGGTAAAAGCAGTCCTAAGGGGAAAGTTCATAGCAATACAGGCACACCTCAAGAAACAAGAAAAAAGTCAAATAAATAACCTAACTCTACACCTAAAGCAACTAGAAAAGGAAGAAATGAAGAACCCCAGGGTTAGTAGAAGGAAAGAAATCTTAAAAATTAGAGCAGAAATAAATGCAAAAGAAACAAAAGAGACCATAGCAAAAATCAACAAAACCAAAAGCTGGTTCTTTGAAAGGATAAATAAAATTGACAAACCATTAGCCAGACTCATCAAGAAACAAAGGGAGAAAAATCAGATCAACAAAATTAGAAACGGAAATGGAGAGATCACAACAGACAACACAGAAATACAAAGGATCATAAGAGACTACTATCAACAATTATATGCCAATAAAATGGACAACGTGGAAGAAATGGACAAATTCTTAGAAAAGTACAACTTTCCAAAACTGGACCAGGAAGAAATAGAAAATCTTAACAGACCCATCACAACAATGGAAATTGAAACTGCAATCAAAAATCTTTCAGCAAACAAAAGCCCCGGTCCAGACGGCTTCACAGCTGAATTCTACCAAAAATTTAGAGAAGAGCTAACACCTATCCTGCTCAAACTCTTCCAGAAAATTGCAGAGGAAGGTAAACTTCCAAACTCATTCTATGAGGCCACCATCACCCTAATACCAAAACCTGACAAAGATCCCACAAAAAAAGAAAACTACAGGCCAATATCACTGATGAACATAGATGCAAAAATCCTTAACAAAATTCTAGCAATCAGAATCCAACAACACATTAAAAAGATCATACACCATGATCAAGTGGGCTTTATCCCAGGGATGCAAGGATTCTTCAATATCCGCAAATCAATCAATGTAATACACCACATTAACAAATTGAAAAATAAAAACCATATGATTATCTCAATAGATGCAGAGAAAGCCTTTGACAAAATTCAACATCCATTTATGATAAAAACTCTCCAGAAAGCAGGAATAGAAGGAACATACCTCAACATAATAAAAGCTATATATGACAAACCCACAGCGAACATTATCCTCAATGGTGAAAAATTGAAAGCATTTCCTCTAAAGTCAGGAACAAGACAAGGGTGCCCACTTTCACCATTACTATTCAACATAGTATTGGAAGTTTTGGCCACAGCAATCAGAGCAGAAAAAGAAATAAAAGGAATCCAAATTGGAAAAGAAGAAGTAAAACTCTCACTATTTGCAGATGACATGATCCTCTACATAGAAAACCCTAAAGAGTCCACCAGAAAATTACTAGAAATAATCAATGACTACAGTAAAGTTGCAGGATATAAAATCAACACACAGAAATCCCTTGCATTCCTATACACTAATAATGAGAAAACAGAAAGAGAAATTAAGGAAACAATTCCATTCACCATTGCAACGGAAAGAATAAAATACTTAGGAATATATCTACCTAAAGAAACTAAAGACCTATATCTAGAAAACTATAAAACACTGGTGAAAGAAATCAAAGAGGACACTAATAGATGGAGAAATATACCATGTTCATGGATTGGAAGAATCAATATAGTGAAAATGAGTATACTACCCAAAGCAATTTATAGATTCAACGCAATCCCTATCAAGCTACCAACAGTATTCTTCACAGAGCTAGAACAAATAATTTCACAATTTATATGGAAATACAAAAAACCTCGAATAGCCAAAGCGATCTTGAGAAAGAAGAATGGAGCTGGAGGAATCAACCTACCTGACTTCAGGCTCTACTACAAAGCCACAGTTATCAAGACAGTATGGTACTGGCACAAAGACAGAAATATGGATCAATGGAATAAAATAGAAAGCCCAGAGATAAATCCACGCACATATGGACACCTTATCTTCGACAAAGGAGGCAAGAATATACAATGGATTAAAGACAATCTCTTCAACAAGTGGTGCTGGGAAATCTGGTCAACCACTTGTAAAAGAATGAAACTGGACCACTTTCTAACACCATACACAAAAATAAACTCAAAATGGATTAAAGATCTAAACGTAAGACCAGAAACTATAAAACTCCTAGAGGAGAACATAGGCAAAACACTCTCCGACATACATCACAGCAGGATCCTCTATGACCCACCTCCCAGAATAATGGAAATAAAAGCAAAAATAAACAAATGGGACCTAATTAACCTTAAAAGCTTCTGCACATCAAAGGAAACTATTAGCAAGGTGAAAAGACAGCCTTCAGAATGGGAGAAAATAATAGCAAATGAAGCAACCGACAAACAACTAATCTCAAAAATATACAAGCAACTCCTACAGCTCAACTCCAGAAAAATAAACGACCCAATCAAAAAATGGGCCAAAGAACTAAATAGACATTTCTCCAAAAAAGACATACAGATGGCTAACAAACACATGAAAAGATGCTCAACATCACTCATTATCAGAGAAATGCAAATCAAAACCACTATGAGGTACCATTTCACACCAGTCAGAATGGCTGCGATCCAAAAGTCTACAAATAATAAATGCTGGAGAGGGTGTGGAGAAAAGGGAACCCTCTTACACTGTTGGTGGGAATGCAAACTAGTACAGCCACTATGGAGAACAGTGTGGAGATTCCTTAAAAAACTGGAAATAGAACTGCCTTATGATCCAGCAATCCCACTGCTGGGCATACACACTGAGAAAACCAGAAGGGAAAGAGACACGTGTACCCCAATGTTCATCGCAGCACTGTTTATAATAGCCAAGACATGGAAGCAACCTAGATGTCCATCAGCAGATGAATGGATAAGAAAGCTGTGGTACATATACATAATGGAGTATTACTCAGCCATTAAAAAGAATACATTTGAATCAGTTCTAATGAGGTGGATGAAACTGGAGCCTATTATACAGAGTGAAGTAAGCCAGAAGGAAAAACATAAATACAGTATACTAACGCATATATATGGAATTTAGAAAGATGGTAACAATAACCCGGTGTACGAGACAGCAAAAGAGACACTGATGTATAGAACAGTCTTATGGACTCTGTGGGAGAGGGAGAGGGTGGGAAGATTTGGGAGAATGGCAATGAAACATGTAAAATATCATGTAGGAAACGAGTTGCCAGTCCAGATTCGATGCATGATGCTGGATGCTTGGGCTGGTGCACTGGGACGGCCCAGAGGGATGGTATGGGGAGGGAGGAGGGAGGAGGGTTCGGGATGGGGAACACATGTATACCTGTGGCGGATTCATTTTGATATTTGGCAAAACTAATACAATTATGTAAAGTTTAAAAATAAAATAAAATTAGAGGGAAAAAAAAATGCAAAAAAAAAAAAAAGAATGCCAGGAGAAATATCAGTAACCTCAGATAAGCAGATGACACCACCCTACTGCTAGAAAGCAAAGAGGAACTGAAGAACCTCTTGATGAAAGTGAAAGAGGAGAGTGAAAAAGCTGGCTTAACATTCAACATTCAAAAAATGCAGACACGTGGCATCCAGTCCCATCACTTCATGGCAAAAATATGGGGAAACAAGAGAAACAGTAACAGACTTCATTTTCTTTTCTTTTTTTTTTAAATTTTATTTTATTTTTAAACTTTACAATATTGTATTAGTTTTGCCAAATATCGAAATGAATCCACCACAGGTATACCCGCGTTCCCCATCCTGAACCCTCCACCCTCCTCCCTCCCCTCCCCTCTTGAGCTGTAAAATCACCGCAGATGGTGAGTGCAGCCATGAAATTAAAAGACACTTGCTCTTTGGAAGAAAAGCCATGACCAACCTAGACAGTATGTTAAAAAGCAGAGACATTACTTTGCCAAAGGTCCATCTAGTTAAAGGTATGGTTTTTCCATACTTTTCCATTGAATCTGAAACTCCAATACTTTGGCCACCTGATGTGAAGAACTGACTGCTTAGGCAAGACTTTGATGCTGGGAAAGATTGAAAGCAGGAGAAGGAGGAGAAGACACAAGATGTGATGGTTTGATGACATCACTGACTCGATGGACATGAGTTTGAGCAAGTTCTGGGAACTGGATATAGACAGGGAATCCTGGGGTGCTACTGTCCATGGGGTCACAAAAAGTCGGACATGACTAAGCAACTGAAGTGAACTGAAAGTTATAACTTGAACAGTAAAAATTGAAGTTCCCCAAAGTTTCAAATGTTTTATAGTTAACACGGTGACATCACAAAACGACAACTAGTTTCCTGATGTAGAATTCAGTGTATGTCTATAGAACAACTATTGGTACATTTTTAAAACACCATTAGTGGTAAGTTATTAATGGACCTTTTAAATAATTCCAATTCATTATATTTTCTTTCATTTTGAGTCAGGAATTCTTGTGATGATTGTCATTTTAAGCTGTGAAGACTTTTCTCACTGGATTTTTCTCATTTGCAGGATGCGAATATTATTACCTATTTCATTGTGAGAATCCTATTAAAATGTGTATTATTTACTGCTCAGTCATGTCTGACTCTTTGCAACTCCATGGACTGTAAACCACCAGTTTCTTCTGTCCATGGGGTTTTCCAGGCAAGAATCCTGGAGTGGTATCTATTTCCTGCTCCAAGGCATCCTATCAACCCACAGATAGAACCTGGGTCTCTAGCATTGCAGACAGATTCTTCTGTCTGAGACATCAGGGAAGCCCCATTTACCTAAATAAGTATACTCAAAATATGTACTTGATTATCTAGAAATGAAATAAGCTACTTTTTTAAAAATTGTGAGTTTTATCTCAGTATTTTATTAAGATATGATAAAAATATTTTAACATCTTTTTCATCAGAATGATATAAATATGTAAATAAATTTCTAATGAAAGACTGCTTTAGTCCTCAAATGGTTTTACTTTTCAAAGCAGCACACAATTTTAACTGGAAACCTCCTCAAACAAGGCATATATATATATATATATATCTTGTTATACCATGGTCCTTTTAAACCAAATGAAAAAATAATTATCAGCTTCTTAGGAAGACACTTAGTATAGACTGATCTTTTCAATCAACATAAAAATGACATATTGTCTATCTATAATTTTAAGTATATAGAGGCAATTAAATTTTACTATAATAGTTTTGTTCTTATTCTGGTATTCAGAACATTGAAGATTTTTAAGTGTTTGAGAATTCTCAGTCTAGACCTAATAAAAAAATAACATAAAATTAAAAAGAAACAATTAACAAAAATTAGTTATAAATTATTTATAACATTTAAAAAATATCTTGCTCTGTGCCAGGCATGCAGTTAAATACTTTCCATGCATTGCTATGTTTAATCTAATCCCAACATAGTAAGAAAATATATGTAGTTCTATCATCATATCTATTTAAACAGGCGTGTACTGATAGTTAATGATCAAAGTATATATCTTAAAGCCAAAATTTTATTATTTGACAATGAGACAATGTAAATGATCCATTTCATTGCTCCCCATCATAATGCTATTGTATTTAACATTTATAATATTGAAGTTTAGAGTTTTACTTATTTGTAAGTCTTGGCTGTTTTTTCTTTCTCCTGAGTTTATTGATTAGAAACAAAAATTTTTATATTGTGCTGTTTGTCTTTTTATTTTAACAAAGTTTAATCTTTAAAATAAGCTTTCAAAAAAAAATAAATAAGTAAAATAAAATAAAATAAGCTTTCAGTTAAGCAGAGATGTGTGTGTGTGTTTTCATTTTTGTCAAATTGAAACCTTAACTGTTTCTTCAATTACTGTCTTCAGTTCAGTTCAGTCGCTCAGTCATGTCTGACTCTTTGCAGCCCCATGAACTGCAGCACACCAGGCCTCCGTGTCCATCACCAACTCTCGGAGTCCACCCAAACCCATGTTCATTGTGTTGGTGATGCCATCCAACCATCTCCTCCTCTGTCATCCCCTTCTCCTCCTGCCCTCTATTGTTCCCAGCTTCAGGGTCTTTTCAAATGAGTCAACTCTCTGCATCAGGTGGCCAAAGTATTGGAGTTTCAGCTTCAACACCAGTCCCTCCAATGAACACCCAGGACTAATCTCTTTTAGGATGGACTGGTTGGATCTCCTTGCAGTCCAAGGGACTCTCAAGAGTCTTCTCCAACACCACAGTTCAAAAGCATCAATTCTTCTGTGCTCAACTTTCTTTATAGTCCAACTCTCACATCCATACATGACTAATGGAAAATCACAAAAACCTATAATTATAACTTTAGTATATATGTACCCCAGGAAGGTCATCACACAGCTGTATAAAATACAATTAACTGATACTTCCCTGGTGGCTCAGAGTGTAAAGAGTCTGCCTACAATGTGGGAGACGTGGGTTCGACCCCTGGGCTGGGAAGATTCCCTGGAGAAGGCAGTGGCAACCCACTTGAGTACTCTTGCCTGGAAAATCCCATGGACTGAGAAGCCTGGTAGGCTACAGTCCATGGGCTCGCAAAGAGTCGGACACGACTGAGCTACTTTACTTCACTTTAGTGCCAGAGGATATCTTTTGAGATTAAAATATGGAACTTACAAAAATTAGCTATTTTCTATATACATTCCAAATCTTTATAACAAAATTATTCCAATTTTATTCCATCCAATTTAAGAATAATATTTGAAGAAGGCCCTAATTTGTTCTCATGTAATAAACGTTGATAATTTAACTTTGAGACATGTTTTAATGGACACTAAATGATATTTTGTTTATTTGCTTCCTTAAGTATGAGCCCTGGCAATCTCAATCCAGGTTAGGCTTTTCTCAAATGGCTTTGTGTTACAAATAATCAGAATATAATGGACTCAGAATAGCTCTTTCAGAAAACATGAAAGTTCCACCTTGAGCATTTTTTGTTTTGTTTTGGAAATTTTTATTTCCTGTTTCCTAAAGTTTTGTTTGAATCAAGATATGAGGCATATATGCAACTGAATTTTTATAGGTTGGGAAAATATCATCTCTAATGTTATACTTCAACATAATGACAACATAAACCAATGAATATTTCTTGCAGTCAGAAGTCCTGGAGACAGATATCAAATATTAATGCAGTGACAATTACTGCCTCAAGTATGTACTACATATGTTTGAAGAGTCTTTTTTTTTTTTTTTAACCTCAAATTATAGTTCTTAAATTCGTGGAAAAACATTACTTATTAGAATTCTAAAGATATAAATTTTTATACCTATTAAGTTTTACTTAATACCCCCCAGGATTTATTTACAATATTCTAAGGTTATCTAGGCTCCTATAGAAAAGTTTCCAGTTCTGACTGATGACTATAATATACTGTAGAAGTCTTAAGCAATGCAGAATTCTAAGTTAGTAGATCAGAGATAAAGTCCAAGAATAAGTTTTTCAAAATGTTTCATAGGAAGTAATTCCACTTGTAGCAATGGTAGAATAGCACATAACACAGACTTAGACTCTTGCAGATAAAAATTAAAATGTCTACACAAAATGTTTCCAATGACATAGCTTTTTAAATACACTGGTAAGTGGCCATAAGCAGACCGAAACTGCAGTCTAACCTTGGAACAGGGTACAAATTGGATGGAATTTGCAACTATGTAACTTTTTGCCTAAGTGGGGGCACTCTTTAATGGGCCTTCCCAAGAGAGCTGAAAAGTAATCAGAAAACTATAATCTTACTGACTTGGGGAGTCAGAGTGTGGCTTTTGCAGTTTTCAGAAGTGAGTGGAAAGTGAGCTAAAAAGAGCTACTATTCCAGAAAGAAAGAGCTACTGATCACGCCAGTCAGAATGGCTGTGATCCAAAAGTCTACAAGCAATAAAGAAAGAAAGAGCTACTGAGACCAGGTACAAAATATGCATATGAACGCCGCCTGCCTTGTCTGAACTTACTATATGCTTTAAGCAAGCTCCAGTGTACTCAAAAGAAAGCAATGACTAGAAGACTAAAATAACAAAGTGGAGAATTTTGCTGCAAACTACAGCTTCAGAGTCAGAGTTTAGAGTTTGAGTTTAGCCAATTTTTCTGCATGACATACTTTAGAGAAAGAAAACAGAATCCAGATCCATATCAGATTATGCATAATGTTCAAGATATAATTTTCTTGTTAAGAACTCCCTGGGTCTAGATAGTTTTACTGGAATTCTATTGGGTATTAGAAATAAAAGATAAAGCTAATCTTGCACGAAGTCTATTCAAAATAAGAATAAAGAAACCATCCTTAATTGCTTTATGTAGCCAGGATAATCTAGAAATTAAAATGAGAAGACATTAAAGAAGAAAACTGCTGACTTGTATTGCCAATAAACATGGTTAAAAATAATAACAAAAGTACTCATTACAGGGGAGTGAGGGAAGAGCAGAAGACCTGGTTTCACCTCCTTTTAACCATGCAGATGACAAACCTACTAGCTGACACACTTATATGTTTCAAGAAAAGTTCTAGACATTGGAATTTTTAAACAAGATGTAACTGGCCCAGAATTGTGTCTAGTGTACAAAAACAAACTTCAACATTAGGGGAAAAATGTTACCTATGTCAGTTGAATATTCTAAAACAAAATTAATTCTTTCCTAAATATTTCCAATTATTATCTACGTTTAGAAGCCACTGTAATCTTAGATTACTTTTACCTATTTGTCAGTTAGCTCAGAAGGGCAGCAGGAGGATTTCAATTATTCTTAGATACTGACTTCAAAGACTAATCAGAAAATGACAAGACAGTTGTTCATAATAAAGTTTTTCATTATGCCACCTGCTAACATTTCTCCACTATCAGAGCAGAGGTCACCACTAACAGGACATTTCTCTTTCTTCTTAGCTGTTCCACCCACTTATTCAGCCATTATTCACTTACTAATGAGCATATAAAATACCTGGAATTTTTAATATTTTTAATATTTCAGATGTCTATAACAATTAACAAAATTACTTTGAAGATATAAAATATGTAGACATTATTTATTATGTCATAAATGTACCTATACTTTTACCCAGTGCTTTCATGCCAAATAATTATGTTGAAAGCAAACAATATTTTTGATTCACTTAAAAAAAAAAAAAGTGCAGCACCAGAGATTAGCATCATAATAAAGTTAATATTTTTAAGCTCTCATTATTTGCCAGCCATCATGGCAAGGGTTTATATACTTTATACCAGTTAATCCTCAGAACTGTACTGTAAACATTTTTATTATCTCTTTTCTCAGCAGAGCAAAAATAATGTGAACTTTTCAGGTAATTTTGATATACTATGACTTATAACTTTATGAAGCATTACCTTAGACAAATTGTTTCAAATGTGCATTTAATTAAAGATTCTCAGGTGAAAATTCAGATCTATTTATTTTTAAAATAAGGCATGTTATTTGTACAGACATCAGAGATATAGAATTCTGCCCTTGAATGGTACTTTAAAGAAACTGAAAGTTTATGAACAGTTCTACATAGATCTGATAGAGTCAATTACTTTTCGTCACATATTGCTCACGATTTCATCAGTTATATTGGATTGGGCAAAAAGTTCATTTGGGTTTTTGTAGTATCTTAGCAGTGGCACTGCACTCCAGTACTCTTGCCTAGGAAATCCCATGGATGGAGGAGCCTGGTGTGCTGCAGTCCATGGGGTCGCGAAAAGTCGGACATGACTGAGCGACTTCACTTTCACTTTTCACTTTCATGCATTGGAGAAGGAAATGGCAACCCACTCCAGTGTTCTTGCCTGGAGAATCCCAGGGATAGGGAAGCCTGGTGGGCCGCCATCTATGAGGTGGCACAGAGTCGGACATGACTGATGTGACAGCAAAAGCAGCAGCTGCAGCAGCAATATCTTATGAGAGAACCACGGCGGCTGCGACAGACCACGCAGAAGGTCAGGGGTGGTGACCGGAAGTGCCAGGCTGTGACTGCGCAGGAGCAGCCAAGAGGAGCTATCCCAAGTCTCAGGTCAGGAGCAGCGGACGAGAAGAGCAACCCCATGTCCAAGGAACAGGGGCTGTGCGGGCGCAGGAGGGCCAAGAGGAGCTACTCCAAGTTCAAGGTCAGGAAGGGCGACTCATCCAAGGTAAGGAGCAGGGGCTGGAGCAGCCGTGAAGATATACCCCATGTTCAAGGTAAGAGAAACCCAAGTTAAGGTGGTAGGTATTGCAAGAGGGCATCAGATGGCAGACACACTGAAACGATAATCACAGAAAACTAGCCAATCTGATCACACCAACCACAGCCTTGTCTAACTCAATGAAACTAAGCCAAGCTGTGTGGGGCCAGGGAAGACGGACGAGTCATGGTGGAGAGGTCTGACAGAATGTGGTCCACTGGACAAGGGAATGGTAAACCACTTCAGTATTTTTGCCTTGAGAACCCCGTGAACAGTATGAAAAGGCAAAATGATAGGATACTGAAGAGGAACTCCCCAGATTGATAGGTGCCCAATATGCTACTGGAATCAGTGAAGAAATAACTCCAGAAAGAATGAAGGGATGGAGCCAAAGGAAAAAAAAATAGTTTTGGATGTCACTAGTGATAGAAGCAAGGTCTGATGCTGTAAGAGCAATATTGCATAGGAAGCTGGAATGTTAAGTCCATGAATCATGGAAAATCAGAAGTGGTCAAACAGGAGATGGCAAGAGCGAACGTCACCATTCTGGGAATCAGAGAACTAAAATGGACTGGAATGAGTGAATTTAACTCAGATGACCATTCTATCTACTACTGTGGGCAGGAATCCCCCAGAAGAAATGGAGTAGCCATCATGGTCAACAAAAGAGTCCAAAATGCAGTACTTAGATGCCATCTCAAAAACGACAGAATGACCTCTGTTTGTTTCCATGGGAAACCATTCAATATCACGGTAATGCAAACCTGTGCCCCAACCAGTAACGCTGAAGAAGCTGAAGTTGAACGGTTCTATGTAGACCTACAAGACCTTTTAAAACGAACACCCAAAAAAGATGTCCTTTTCATTATAGGGGACTGGAATGCAAAAGTAGGAAGTCAAGAAACACCTGGAGTAACAGGTAAATTTGGCCTTGGAGTACAGAATGAAACAGGACAAAGACTAATAGAGTTTTGTCAGGAGAACGCACTGGTCATAGCAAACACCCTCTTCAAACAACACAAGAGAAGACTCTAGATATGGACATTACCAGATGGTCAACACGAAAGCATATTGGTTATATTTTTGCTGCCAAAGGTGGAGAAGCTCTATAAAGTCAGCAAAAACAAGATGGGGAGCTGACTATGGCTCAGATCATGAACCCCTTATTACCAAATTCAGACTTAAATTGAAGACAGTAGGGAAAACCACTAGGCCATTCAGGTGTGTCCTAAATCAAATCTCTTATGATTATACAGTGAAAGTGAGAAATAGATTTAAGGGACTAGATCTGATAGAGTGCCTGATGAACTATGGACAAGGTTTGTGACATTGTACAGGAGACAGGGATCAAGGCCTTCCCCATGGAAAAGAAATGTAAAAAAGCAAAATGGCTGTTTGAGAAGGCCTTACAAATAGCTATGAAAAGAAGAGAAGTGAAAAGCAAAGGAGAAAAGGAAAGATATAAGCATCTGAATGCAGAGTTCCAAAGAATAGCAAGGAGAGATAAGAAAGCCTTCCTCAGATATCACTGCAAAGAAATAGAGGAAAACAACAGAATGGGAAAGACTAGAGATCTCTTCAAGAACATTAGAGATACCAAGTGAACATTTCATGCAAAGATGGGCTCGATAAAGGACAGAAATGGTAGGCACATAACAGAAGCAGAAGATATTAAGAAGAGGTGGCAAGAATACACAGAAGAACTGTACAAAAAAGATATTCAAGACCCAGATAATCACGATGGTGTGATCACCATCACCTGGAGCCAGACATCCTAGAATGTGAAGTCAAGTGGGCCTTAAAAAGCATCACTATGAACAAAGGTAGTGTAGGTGATGGAATTCCAGTTGAGCTATTTCAAGTCCTGAAAGATGATGCTGTGAAAGTGAGGCACTCAATATGCCAGCAAATTTGGAAAACTCAGCAGTGGCCACAGGACTGCAAAAGGTCAGTTTAGTTCCAATCCCAAAGAAAGGCAATGCCAAAGAATGCTCAAACTACCACAGAATTGCACTTGTCTCACATGCTAGTAAAGTAATGCTCAAACTTTTCCAAGGCAGGCTTCTGCAATATGTGAACTGTGAACTTCCAGATGTTCAAGCTGGTTTTAGAAAAGGCAGAGGAACCAGAGATCAAATTTCCAACACCCCTGGATCATGGAAAAAGCAAGAGAGTTCCAGAAAAACATCTATTTCTGCTTTATTGACTATGCCAAACCCTTTGACTGTGTGGATCACAATAAACTGCGGAAAACTCTTCAAGATATGGGCATACGAGACCACTTGACCTGCCTCTTGAGAGATCGGTATTAAGATCAGGAAACAACAGTTAGAACTAGACATGGAACAACAGACTGGTTCCAAATAGGAAAAGGAGTACGTCAAGGCTGTATATTGTCACCCTGCTTGTTTAATTTATATGCAGAGTACATCAAGAAAAACACTGGGCTGGAAGAAGCACAAGCTGGAATCAAGATTGCTGGGAGAAATATCAGTAACCTCAGATATGCACATGACACCACCCTTATGGCAGAAAATGAAGAGGAACTAAAGAGCCTCTTGATGAAAGTGAAAGAGGAGAGTGAAAAAGTTGGCTTAAAGCTCAACATTCAGAAAACAAAGATCATGGCATCCGGTCCCATCACTTCATGGGAAATAGATGGGGAAACAGTGGAAACAGTGTCAGACTTTATTTTTCTGGGCTCCAAAATCATTGCAGATGGTGACTGCAGCCATGAAATTAAAAGACGCTTACTCCTTGGAAGGAAAGTTATGACATATTAAAGTTATATATATGTATATGCATATGCATATACTTTAATACGCATATAAAGTTATGCATATTAAAAAGCAGAGACATTACTTTGTCAACAAAGGTCCATCTAGTCAAGGCTATGGTTTTTCCAGTGGTCATGTATGGATGTGAGAGTTGGACTGTGAAGAAAACTGAGTACTGAGGAATTGATGCTTTTGAACTGTGGTGTTGGAGAAGACTCTTGCGAGTCCCTTGGACTGCAAGGAGATTCAACCAGTCCACCCTAAAGGAGGTCAGTCCTGGATGTTCATTGGTAGGTCTGATGCTGAAGCTGAAACTCCAATATTTTGGCCACCTCTTGCGAAGAGTTGACTCACTGAAAAGGCCCTGATGCTGGGAGGGATTGGGGGCAGGAGGAGAAGGGGCTGACAGAGGATGAGATGGCTGGATGGCATCACCAATTCAATGGACATGAGTCTGGGTAAACTTTGGGAGTTGGTGATGGATAGGGAGGCCTGGCATGCTGGGATTCATGGTGTCTCAGAGTCTGACAAGACTGAGTGAATGAATGGAATGAGCTTAATTGAGTATTTTGGAAATACTGGGATGAAATTTTTGGCCAACCCATTATAACCATGGGTAATATTTTGCTACTGAATTGTCACATGATACTTCGGAAAACAGTTCATTTTGATAAGTAGTGTTAATTGCTGTGTACAAATCAATCTTGTGGGACATTGGTCATTTCATATTTGTGAGTCAATGAAAACAGTAGCAGGACTAACAGACCTACTAAAGTGGTAAAAACATGACTCAGACACTACACAGAAATAATGCCTTAGAAAGAATTCTTTCAAAGAGCAAGAAAGACATTGTAATGTAATCCTGTTAGTGGATCTGGAGAGTCAAAGAGGACCTTCACTTGTGGGCCTCAGTTCTTTGTAAGGACACTAAGAAGAATCTGAGGTCTTATCCATGCCAAAAATTTATTGAAGAAATAATACCTCAAGGGAGAGATGGGCCAAGTCAAGAGAGGCACTGGCCCCAGGTTGATGAGGTACAGGTTTTTCAAGACAGGACTTTTGCACATTCATCCAGGTGTGTGAGAACTAAGCATTTTGACTGACAGTTGCAATTTACCTAACAGTAAGCTCTATTGGCCAGGTCTTTCCCACAATTCAGTCTGTTATAATCAGATGTATGTTTACATGTATAGAATATTTTATGGACCCTAAATGGGCTCCCAGCTGCCTAAGGTCACTTGAGGACACAGTTGTGCATCAAAAGTGTATGTGTTAAAGTTGGGAAAGTCCCTATGGTTAGTTTGTATCCACTGTGCACCTAAGGTGAATGTACTGGAGTTATTAAAGTCTCTGTGGTTATTTTGTAGCATATCTATGAGTTCTTCTGGGCCACAATGGGGCATGTCTAGGGTGGCGTTTAGAGATCAAGTTGAATTTTTTTTTTTGGCTAGGCTGTCCATCATTCAGTTCAGTTCAGTTCAGTTCAGTCGCTCAGTCCTGTCCAACTCTTTGCAACCCCATGAATTGCAGCACGCCAGGCCTCCCTGTCCATCACCAACTCCCGGAGCTTACCCAAACTCATGTCCATTGAGTCAGTGATGCCATCCAGCCATCTCATCCTCTGTCAGCCCCTTCTCCTCCTGTCCCCAATCCCTCCCAGCATTAGGGTCTTTTCCAATGAGTCAACTCTTCTCATGAGGTGGCCAAAGTATTGGAGTTTCAGCCTCAGCATCAGTCCTTCCAATGAACATCCAGGACTGATCTCCTTTAGGATGGACTGGTTGAATCTCCTTGCAGTCCAAGGGACTCTCAAGAGTCTTCTCCAACACCGCAATTCAAAAGCATCAATTCTTCGGCCCTCAGCTTTCTTCCCAGCCCAACTCTCACATCCATACATGACCACTGAAAAACCATAGCCTTGACTAGATGGACCTTTGTTGGCAAAGTAATCTCTGCTTTTGAATATGCTCTCTAGGTTGGTCATACCTTTCCTTCCAAGGAGTAACTGTCTTTTAATTTCCTGGGTGCAATCACCATCTGCAGTGATTTTGGAACCCCAAAAAATAAAGTCTGGCATTGTTTCCACTGTTTCCCCATCTTTTTCCTATGAAGTGATGGGACCAGATGCCATGATCTTTGTTTTCTGAATGTTGAGCTTTAAGCCAACATTTTCTCCTTCTCTTTCACTGTCATCAAGAGGCTCTTTAGTTCCTCTTCATTTTCTGCCATAAGGGTGGTGTCATGTGCATATCTGAGGTTATTGATATTTCTCCCAGCAATCTTGATTCCAGCTTTTGCTTCTTTCAGCCCAGCATTTCTCATGATATACTCTGCATATAAGTTAAATAAGCAGGGTGACAATATACAGCCTTGATGTACTCCTTTTCCTATTTGGAACCAGTCTGTTGTTCCATGTCCAATTCTAACTGTTGCTTCTTGACCCTTCATTGCTCATGCCTAAATTCCTAACTAAATATCCACCAAAGTATCAGGCCATATATATGTCATCAGGGGTGAAACAGGTGGAAAAATTAGGAAATAAACTCTTATAAATATCTGAGTTGGTATATAATGTTGCCAAGCTACCCCAGAATCTAGAGATACTAACTGTGGACTAATAATTACTGGATCTGATTCATCTGAAGTAAAGTGTTTGTCTCTCAGTCATTTCTGACTCTTTGTGACCCCATGGACTGTCACCCTCCAAGCTCCTCTGTACATGGAATTTTCTAGACAAGAATACTGGAGCGAGTTGCCATTCCCTTCTCCAGGGGATCTTCCTGACCCAGGGACTGAACATGGGTCTCCTGCATTGCAGACAAATGCTTTACTTCTCAGACACCAGGGAAGCCTCAATTCAACTAGCTGCCCCTAGATAATAAAGTCTCTCAATATCTAGGAGTCTAGTCACATGAGAAGGACAGAAAAAAAAGGAGGTAGAGGGGACTCTTGATTTAATACCTCTATAAGTTTATGTTATATTTTCATTTCCTTGGGCGTTTTTCAAAATTATGCACTAAAAGCACATATAGAGGGAAATTGGCATGCTGCACTCTATGGGGTAGCAAAGAGTCACCAACATGACTGAGCAACTGAACAACAAAAACAAAAGGGAAACTAAAAGATTGTGTATTTAGGTAGAGGATTTTGTAAAATGTGTCAGTATTACTCAAACACATGTATTGATGACTTAGCCAGTTGTTAAACAAGACTACTGCCTAGTTTTGTGTATAGGGTTTTAGTGGAACACAGTCACACTTATTTTTCACATATTGTTTGTGATCGCTTTCATGCTACCCAGACAAAGCTAGGGGAGATCATGTGGACTTTTTATTATATTGTACCTTACAAAAAGTTTGCTGTCCCATGCATCCAACAGGCTGTGTCAATATTTAAGGACTGCATAATGCTGAAGAGAAATCTTCCCTTCAGTTCTAATTTTGCTATGTGATAATATTCCCTTTAAAAACAAACAAACAAACAAACAGCCTCTTGACCTATATGTTGCTTATTTCCCCATGGCTGAAGAGTAAGTTATATGGCTGATAGATGATGCTCATTGCCGTATGTTGCTGCTTTGGATGGAGCTAACCCACTAAGAGGCTGTAAATCATAGGACTTCAATCTTTGTCTTTAAAAAAAAAAAAAATTAAACTACTCTACTCTCCAGACTTGTGAATGAATAATTCTAGATATGTTTATCGCTCTGCAGACTCTCATTTTGCTGTGGAATTCTCTCACAAACTTTACTGGGGACATGGGAAGTATCTGCAAACCTACTTTTTCTTTTCCCAAGAAAAGTTCTCAATCAACTTTATTAGAAATAATGTGATATACTAATCTCTATCTACTGGAATTATCTATTATTTATTGTTTTAAAAATTGTTATTAGGAAGAAGGGTGCAATTAATTTGGCATCTATGATTCTAAGTTTCACTGTATCAAATGCCACATGTTATTGCCACTCAAATTGATTACATTTTCCTGGGATGACCAACAAGTTAAAATATAGTTTAAAATTACATCTCAGAAATATGGAATACTAAAATACATACTATGGAAAAAAAAAAAGAAAAGAAAATAATTTAGAAAATACTTAGAAAGAGATGAGCATTGAATGTGACTAGGAATATCCTTCACAGGTAGGGTGTATTCTGTATGTTTTATGGATAGAGTAGAAAGAAATATGTTAGGATTCTAGATAAAGCAATTAAGAGGAAAATATGCAACTATGAAAGAATTTGAAAAGTATGTTAATTAGTTTGGTATATCTAAAATATAGAATGAAACTAAAGAAGAGGATGAGGAAAGACTGAAATGGAAAACATGAACAAGATCATCAGCCTTAAAAGAGTAACAAATAATCATGGTTTTGCTTTGTAGATATATTGAATTCATTTTCCTCTGTAAATACTATTCCTCTTACCCTTTCAACCTTTGTAATTAAGTGTAATTCAAATTGACCTCCATTACCAGCTCAGGGATATTTGTAACTTTGCCACTTTGACCCCATACTCCTGGGTGCAGCACTTGATTCAGATTAGAGCCAATGAGGGGAAAAAATGAATATTTTTTTCTGAGAGTTCAGTGAAAATAAACTCATATTATTTATGGGAAATGATCTGGGAAGTTTATAATTATTAGAATTAATTATAGCTCTTGTGAAACCACCAAGGAAAAGCTTATCTGAAAAAAGGAACTAGCACAGTGGAGGCCAAACTGTTAAATTAAAAAGAAATCTTTTGATAGAATGTAATCCCTGGGTCAAGCGGTATTTGAAATCAAGTCTGCTTCCAAAGCTTTGTGCAAGAATAAATTCTCTTTTTTATTTAAGACAGTTTGCATCAGATTTTGTACAACAGACTTATTGGGGGTATTTAGCATAGGTCTTCAAGAAATCTGGGAAGGTGAAACAAATAAAAGGATTGTAAATATAAGTATGCTTTGTTTTTTGTTTTTTTAAATATAAATTTATTTATTTTAATTGGAGGTTAATTACTTTAAAATATTGTATTGGTTTTGCTGTACATCAACATGAATCTGCCACGGGTATACATGTGTTCCCCATCCTGAACCCCCCTCCCCCACTCCCTTCTCATGCCATCCCTCTGGGTCGTCCCAGTGGGCCAGACCCAAGAATCCAGTATCATGCATCGAACCTGGACTGACGATTCGTTTCGTATATGATATTATACATGTTTCAATGCCATTGTCCCAAATCATCCCACCCTTGCCCTCTCCCACAGAGTCCAAAAGACTGCTCTATACATCTGTGTCTCTTTTGCTGTCTCGCATACAAGGTTATCATTACCGTCCTTATAAATTCCATTTATATGCGTTGAGTTCAGTTCAGTTCAGTCACTCAGTCCTGTCCCACTCTTTGCGACCCCATGAATTGCAGCATGCCAGGCCTCCCTGTCCGTCACCAACTCCCAGAGTTCACCCAGACTCACGGCCATCGAGTCAGTGATGCCAACCAGCCATCTCATCCTCTGTTGCCCCTTCTCCTCCCGCCCCTAATCCCTCCCAGCATCAGAGTCTTTTCCAATGAGTCAACTCTTCGCATGAGGTGGCCAAAGTACTGGAGTTTCAGCTTAAGCATCATTCCTTCCAAAGAAATCCCAGGGCTGATCTCCTTCAGAATGGACTGGTTGGATCTCCTTGCAGTCCAAGGGACTCTCAAGAGTCTTCTCCAACACCACAGTTCAAAAGCATCAATTCTTCAGTGCTCAGCCTTCTTCACAGTCCAACTCTCACATTCATACATGACCACAGGAAAAACCATAGGTTAGTATACTGTACTGGTGTTTTTCTTTCTGCCTTACTTCACTCTGTATAATAGGCTCCAGTTTCATCCACCTCATTAGAACTGATTCAAATGTATTGTTTTTAATGGCTGTGTAATACTCCATTGTGCATATGTGCCACAGCTTTCTTATCCATTCATCTACTGGTGGACATCTAGGTTGCTTCCATGTCCTGGCTATTATAAACAGTGCTGCAATGAACATTGGGGTACACGTGTCTCTTTCGATTCTGGTTTCCTCGGTGTGTATGCCCAGCAGTGGGATTTCTGGATCATAAGGCAGTTCTATTTCCAGTTTTTTAAGGGATCTGAAAGTGCTGCACTCAATATGCCAGCAAATTTGGAAAACTCAGCAGTGGCCACAGCCTGGAAAAGGTCAGTTTTCATTCCAATCCCAAAGAAAGACAATGCCAAAGAATGCTCAAACTACCACACAATTTCACTCATCTCACACGCTAGTAAAGTAATGCTCAAAATTCTCCAAATCAGGCTTCAGCAATATGTGAACCATGAACTTCCTGATGTTCAAGCTGGTTTTAGAAAAGGCAGAGGAACCAGAGATCAAATTGCCAACATCTGCTGGATCATAGAAAAAGCAAGAGAGTTCCAGAAAAACATCTATTTCTGCTTTATTGACTATGCCAAAGCCTTTGACTATGTGGATCACAGTAAGCTGTGGAAAATTCTGAAAGAGATGGGAATACCAGACCACCTGATCTGCCTCTTGAGAAATTTGTATGCAGGTCAGGAAGCAACAGTTAGAACTAGACATGGAACAACAGATTGGTTCCAAATAGGAAATGGAGTACGTCAAGGCTGTATATTGTCACCCTGCTTATTTAACTTGTATGCAGAGTACATCATGAGAAACACTGGACTGGAAGAAACACAAACTGGAATCAAGATTGCTGGGAGAAATATCAATAACCTCAGATATGCAGATAACACCACCCTTATGGCAGAAAGTGAAGAGGAACTCAAAAGCCTCTTGAGGAAAGTGAAAGTGGAGAGTGGAAAAAGTTGGCTTAAGGCTCAACATTCAGAAAACGAAGATTATGGCATCTGGTCCCACCACTTCATGGGAAATAGAAGGGGAAACAGTGGAAACAGTGTCAGACTTTATTTTTCTGGGCTCCAAAATCACTGCAGATGGTGACTGCAGCCATGAAATTAAAAGATGCTTACTCCTTGGAAGGAAAGTTATGACCAACCTAGATAGCATATTCAAAAGCAGAGACATTACTTTGCCAACAAAGGTTCGTCTAGTCAAGGCTATGGTTTTTCCTGTGGTCATGTATGGATGTGAGAGTTGGACTGTGAAGAAGGCTGAGCACCGAAGAATTGATGCTTTTGAACTGTGGTGTTGGAGAAGACTCTCGAGAGTCCCCTGGACTGCAAGGAAATCCAACCAGTCCATTCTGAAGGAGATCAGCCCTGGGATTTCTTTGGAAGGAATGACGCTAAAGCTGAAACTCCTGTACTTTGGCCACCTCATGCGAAGAATTGACCCATTGGAAAAGACTCTGATGCCGGGAGGGATTGGGGGCAGGAGGAGAAGGGGGCTCCAGAGGATGAGATGGCTGGATGGCATCACTGACTTGATGGAGGTGAATCTCAGTGAACTCCGGGAGTTGGTGATGGACAGGGAGGCCTGGTGTGCTGCGATTCATGGGGTCGCAAAGAGTCGGACATGACTGAGCAACTCATCTGATCTGATCTGACACTGTTCTCCATAGTGGCTGTACTAGTTTGCATTCCCACCAACAGTGTAAGAGCTATGCTTTGATTGAGTTGTTAATTAAGTCATAGAAGGATCAGTGAGAGAATAGTATCTCTAAAATGCTGTAATTACATGTTTTAGTCTCCTGGCCAAAGTTCTTTAATGACTGTGGTAGGCAGAATAATGGTTCTCCAATATTGCCCATATTTTAATTCTTTGACTATTTTAATATATTATTTCAAATGGCAAATGGAAATTAGCAGGTGTGATTACATTATGGAAATAAAGATTATTAGTTATCTTATATTAATCAAGTGGGTACAGTCTAGTCATTTGAGACACTAAACCTGAAAAATTTCCAGTTATAGTGAGAGAAAAGTGACTGTGGAAGAATACTCAGAGAAATGTGGCATTGCATAATTTGAAGACAGACAATGGATGCTAAGCCAAGGAGTATGAGTCACCTCTTGAAGCTGAAAAGGCTGATACATGTATTCTTTGCTAAAGCATCCAAAAAGGAACACAACACTGTCAATACCTTGATTGTAGCCAGGTGAGATTCCACCTTGGGCTTCCAATTTCCAGAAGTTTAAACAATACATTTGTGCTATTTGAAGTCACTGTTAGTGTAATTTTTTATAGTTTCCATATGAAACTAATACAATGATCCTCTAAAATTTTACTTAGCTACCAAGACTCATGACACAGCACTTCTTGCCCCATGAGATTATCTTACTCGTCTAAACAAATTATTCTATTTCAGGAATCTGTCCCTTTTCTTGTATCCACATCACACTTGCTTTCCATTTGCCTCACCTAGAACTTCAAAACCTGGTTCAAGAATTATTTTCTCAGAAACATTTCCAGATACCCTGCTATATATATATATTTCTCTCACCCATGCACTCTCATTTCTCCTGAGCTTATTAGTACAGACACCACATTGTGCAGTAGTCATGATACTTTAATATGTGAACATCTCACAAGATATAAATGTTTTAAAAAATTAATATTAATAAAATGTCTTCACTGGAGCATATGTTCAATTTTTTGTTGACTGAATAGATGAATGATATAAGGATAAATTACAGCTATTTGTCATGGGCACCCAAAAAGGCCCCAAGTTTCAATGATTCACTTGGAAGACTTGTAGGTACCACAGCTATGTGTGTTATAGGAAATGTATATAGAGCATGAGCAGCAAAGGAAAAAAAAAAAGAAGAAGAACATATTATATGTTTCCAAGAAAATCAGGTACAATCTTCCAAGAGTCTTTACCCGGTGGAATCACAACAGGATGCACTTAAATCCCTTGGCAGTGAATTGGGGCAACATTTATAAAATATTATTTAACAGGGAAATTCATCTGAGACTAAATGCCCATGGTTTTTTATTGGAAGCTGATCATGATCATGATTTGACTGACTTATAACAATATTCTATATACACAAAAGAAGAGCAGGTTTTCACTCTAAACAACATTGTTCATTCAATCAGTGTAGGCACAGTGAGGCACCTTAGAAGTTAATGGTGGAAATCCTCCTGAAATCCAAGTTTGCAGATGCAAGCCAAGGATAATACTTCAGGTCTGCTCTATTGAATCTTTCCTATAAGGGCTATTGTATCATCTAGAGGCAGAAATGCTGTCTGAATGTATCACTTTGGATATAAATAGTCTTATTTTAGCTGAGAAAGTACTCTCTGACTACAGATACTGAGTATCTAATACACTGATACAGATAGGGAAGCTCATCTATAAATATGAGTAGGTAACCAGGAATCACAAAATATTTGATGAAAAATAGAAATACAAATACAACAATAAAATAATTAACTACTGTAGAAACACAGTAAACAGAAGAGAGCATATAAATATGTCTGAACTTAAATGACTGCCAGTTTATTATAAAACAAAGAGATACAGTTATAGGTCAATATATATAAACTCCATGGTAATGAAAATAAGAATCCTATAAAAGTGCACAAAAACTAGAAAGAAAGAAACATAAGCATTCTGGTAAAGAAAATCACCAAATCATGAAGGAATAAGCAAAAAGAAGAAAATAACAGAAAAGAACTACAAAAACAAGCAGAAAAAAGTAACAAAATGGCAAAAAGTATAAACCTATCAATCATTATTTTAAATGCCACTGGACTAAATGTTCCAAAAAAAGATATAAAGTGGTAGATTAGTTTAAAAAATGTATTTGCTGCTTACAAGAGACTCACTTCTGAGCTAAGGAAGCATACAAACTGAATACAAATGAGGACTGGATAAAGATATTTTAAGAAAATAGAAATTACATTGAAAATGAAATAGCAATACTTAGATTAAGTAGTTTTTAAAAAATTTCATAACTAAAGACAAAAAGAGGCACTATATAATGGTAAAGAAATCAAAGCATGAAGAACATATATTCCTCAACATTCATGCACATTATATTTAAGCTCCTAAATAAATAAAGGAAATATTAATGGACATAAAAGAAGAAACTGTCAGTAGTGCAATAAAAATAGGGGACTTTGACAGCACATGTATATCAAAGGATAGATTATCTAGACAGAAATTAAATAAGAAAAGAGTGACCATAAATGAGACATTAAACCACTTGGACTTGCCACAGGACATTTCACCCAGAAACAAAACATATTATTTGCATGTATGCATTGAATGTTCTAAAGGAGATCAGCCCTGGGATTTCTTTGGAAGGAATGATGCTTAAGCTGAAACTCTAGTACTTTGGCGAAGAGTTGACTCATTGGAAAAGACTCTGATGCTGGGAGGGATTGGGGGCAGGAGGAGAAGGGGATGACAGAGGATGAGATAGCTGGATGGCATCACCGACTCGATGGACATGAGTTTGAGTGAACCCCGGGAGTTGGTGATGGACAGGGAGGCCTAGTGTGCTGCGATTCATGGGGTTGCAAAGAGTCAGACACGACTGAGCAACTGAACTGAACTGAACTGAACTGATGGAATGTTATCCAGGCTATTTTACCTGCTAGACCACAAAATGTGTCTCAAGAAATTTGAAAGGATATAAATTATATCAAGGTTTTTTCTGACCACATTAGGATGAAACTGATAATCATGTACAGAAATAAAACTAGGAAATGAAAAAAAAATGGGATTAAATAGTATGTTACTAAAAAAATGGGTAAATGAAGAAATGAAAGAGAGAATACCTTGAGACAAATAAGAATGGAAGCATAGCTCTCATTCCAAAATCTATGGAATGTACAGTTGTGTGGCAGGAACCAACACAACACTGTAAAAATTTTAAAAATAATTAAAGCTATTCATACCCAGAAAAGCAGTTCTGAGGTTTACAGTGATACAGACTTCTTCAAGAAATAATTAAAATTTCAAACAAACAATCTAACCTACCACCTAAGATAAACACACACACACACACACACACACACACACACACACACACCACAAGTACAGAGCCCAAAGTTAGCTGGAAGAAGGAAAAACTAAAGATCATAGAGGGAATAAAATTTAGACCAAAAAAAGAATAAATAAAATAAAGGGGTGTTTTTTATTCAATCTTTTAAAAATTGAGGTAAAAGTTACATAATATGAAACAAACTATTTTAACCATACTTAACAGTGGCACTAAGTATAATGTGTTCACATTGTTGTGCATGCATCTCACCATTATCTATCTCCTGAATTTTTCACCTTCCTAGACTGAAATTCTGTCCCAGTTAAGCATTAGCTCACCATTTCCCTTTCCCTTTTCACATCCCCAGCCCCTGACATCTATCAATATACTTTCTGACGCTATGAATTTGACTATTCTAGGGTACCTCATATACAGGAAATCAAACAGCATCTGTATGCACCTAATAAGTGTTGGAATGCATTCTTATGATTAACTTACTGTGTCTAAAGCAGACTGTGCCTTCTTTTTCCCCTCTGTGCTATAAAATAGGTCCTCATTAGTTACCTATGAAAAGATAACAAACTGACAAACTTTTAACCAGAAACACAAAGAAAAGAAAGAAGACACAAATAAATAAAATAAGAAATAAGAGGTGAAAGAGGAGAAATAATAAATACCACAGAAATAAAAATAATAATAATAAGAGAATACTACTGTTATGTGCCAACAAATGGACAATCTAAAAGAAATTGACAAATGTCTAGAAATGTGCAACCTGCCAAAGCTGAATCAAGAAGAAACAATTTGAACAGACCAATAACTAGTAGTAAAAGAAAAAAAAGTTTCCAGTAAACACAACTCCAAGAAAAGATGGCTTAATGGATAATTCTACTAAACATAAAAAGAAGAATAATACCTATAATTCTCAAACTATTCAAAAAATTGAACTAGTGTGAACACTCTCTAATTCACTGTACAAGGCCATTATTATCCTGTTAACAAAACCAGAAAAAAAGATACCATAGAGAAGGAATCACCAGCCAATAACTTTGATAAATATAGCTGCAAATATCCTTATTGCTGTTCATTGTTCAGTCACTAAGTCATGTCCCACTCTTTGCAACTACATAGGCTGTAGCACACCAGACTTCCCTGTCATTCACTATCTTGTTAAATTTGCTCAAACTCATGCCCATCGAGTCAGTGATGCCATCCAACCATCTCATCCTCTTTCGACACCTTCTCCTCCTGCTCTTAATCTTCCCCAACATCAGGGTCTTTTCCAATGAGCCCGCTGTTAACATCAAGTGGCCAAAGATTTGGAGCTTCAGCATCAGTGCTTACAATGAATTTTCAGGGGTGATTTCCTTTAGAATTGACTGGTTTGATCCCCTTTCAGTCTAAGAATGCTGAAGAGTCTTCTCCAGCATGACAACACAAATGTATCAATTCTTTGGCACTCAGCTTTCTTTATGGTCCAAAATGAAATCCATACATGATTACTACAAAAAAGCATAACTTTGAATATACAGACATTTAAGAGCAAAGTGATGGCTCTGCATTTTAATATGCAGATGATAACACTATAATGGCATAAAACAAAGAGGAAATAAAGAGCCATTGATGAAGGTGAAAAAGCTGCCTTAAAACTCAACATTCAAAAAACAAAGATCATGGAAACTGGACCCATTCAGTTCAGTTTAGTTCAGTCGATCAGTCATGTCCAACTCTTGTGACCCCATGGACTGCATGCAGTGCACCAGGCCTCCCTGTTCATCCCCAACTCCCAGAGTTTACACAAACTCATGTCCAACCATCGCATCCTCTGTTGTCCCCTTCTCCTCCCACCTTCAATCTTTCCCAGCATCAGGGTCTTTTCAAATGAGTCAGTTCTTTACATCAGGTGGCCAAAGTATTGGAGTTTCAGCTACAAAATCAGTCCTTCCAATGAATATTCAACTGATTTCCTTTAAGATGGACTGGTTAGATCTCCTTACAGTCCAAGGGACTCTCAAGAGTTTTCACCAACATCACAGTTTAAAAGCATTAATTCTTTGGAACTTAGCTTTCTTTATAGTCCAACTGTCACATCCATACATGACTACTGGAAAAACTATAGCCTTAACTATATGGACCTTTGTTTGCAAAGTAACGTCTCTGCTTTTTAATGTGCTGTCTAAGTTGATCATAACTTTTCTTCCAAGGAGGAAACGTCTTTTAATTTCATAGCTCCATTCACCATCTGCAGTTACTTTGGAGCTCCCCAAAATAAAGTCTGTCCCTGTTTCCATTGTTTACCTGCCTATTTGCCATGAAGTGATGGGACTGGATGCCATGATCTTAGTTTTCTGAATGTTGAGCTTTAACCCAACTTTTTCACTCTCCACTTGCACTTTCAACAAGAGGCTCTTTAGTTCTTTACTTTCTGTAGTAAGGATGGTGTCATCTGCATATATGAAGATATTGATATTTCTCCTGGCAATCTTGATTCCAGCTTGTGCTTCATCCAGCCAGCCTTTCTCGTGATGTGAATATATTCTCATATTGTGTATATATTTAATATATAAGTTAAATAAGCAGAGTGACAATATACAGCCTTAATATACTCCTTTCCCAATTTGGAAGCAGTCTGTTGTTCTATGTCTAGTTCTAACTGTTGCTTCCTGACCTGCATACAGATTTCTCAAGAGGCAGGTCAGGTGGTCTGGTATTCCCATCTCTTTCAGAGTTTTCCACAGTTTGTGGTGATCCACACAGTCAAAGGCATTGGCATAGTCAGTAAAGCAAAAAGAGATGTTTTTCTGGAACTCTCTTGCTCTCTCGATAATCCAATGGATTCTGGCAATTTTCTCTCTGGCTCCTATGCCTTTTCTAAAACCAGCTTGAACATCTGGAAGTTCATGGATCACATACTGTTGAAGCCTGGCTTGGAGAATTTTGAGCATTACTTTGCTAGCATGTGAGATGAGTGCAATTGTGTGGTAGTTTGAGCATTTTTTGGCATTGCCTTTCTTTGGGATTGGAATGAAAACTGACTTTTTCCAGTCCTATGGCCACTGCTGAATTTTCCAAATTTGCTGGCATATTGTGTGCAGCACTTTCATAGCATCATCTTTCAGGATTTGAAATAGCTCAACTGGAATTCCAAACCTCCACTAGCTTTATTCGTAGTGATACTTCCTAAGGTCCACTTGAGTTCACATTCCAGAATGTCTGGCTCTAGGTGAGTGATCATACCATCATGATTATCTGGGTCATGGTGAGCTTTTTTGTACAGTTCTTCTTTGTATTCTTACTACCTCCTCTTAATATTTTCTGCTTCTGTAGGTTCATACAATTTCTGTTCTTTATTGAGCCCATCTTTGCATGAAATGTTCCCTTGGTATCTCTAATGTTCTTGAAGAGATCTCTAGTCTTTCTCATTCTTTGTTTTCCTCTATTTCTTTGCACTGGTCACTGAGGAAAGCTTTCTTATCTCTCCTCGCTGTGGTTTGGAACTCTGCATTTAAATGGTTATATATTTCTTTTTCTCCTTTGCTATTCACTTCTCTTTTCCACAACTATTTGTAAGGCCTCCTCAGACAGCTATTTTGCTTTTTTGCTCTTCTTTTTCTTGGGGATAATCTAGATCCCTATCTCCTGCACAATGTCATGAACTGCCATTCATAGTTCATCAGGCACTCTGTCTGTCAGATCTAATCCCTTGAATCTGTTTCTCACTTCCACTGTATAATCATAAGGGATATGATTTAGGTCATACCTGAACGGTCTAGTGGTTTTCCCTACTTTCTTCAATTTAAGTCTGAATTTTGCAATACGGAGTTCATGATCTGAGCTACAGTCAGCTCCCAGTCTTGTTTTTGCTGACTGAATAGAGCTTCTCATCTTTGGCTGTAAAGAATATAATCAATCTGATTTCGGTATTGACCATCTTTTGATATCCATGTGTAGAGTTTTCTCTTGTGTTGTTGGAAGAGGGTGTTTGCTATGACCAGTGCATTTTCTTGGCAGAACTCTATTAGCCTTTGCTCTGCTTCATTCTGTACTCCAAGGGTAAATTTGCCTGTTATTCCAAATATTTCTTGACTTTCTACTCTTGCATCCCAGTCCCCTATAATGAAAAAGGCATCTTTTGGGGGTGTTAGTTCTAGAAGGTTTTGTAGGTCTTCATAGAACTGTTCAACTTCAGCTTTTTCAGCATTATTGATTGGGACATATTCCTGGATTACCATGATATTGAATGGTTTGCTTTGGAAACAACTGACCTGGACCCATTACTTCATGGCAAATAGATTGGGAAATAATGGAAACAGTGACAGGTTTTATTATCTTGGGCTCCATAATCACTGCAGATGGTCACTTGAGCCATGGAATTAAAAGATACTTGCTCTATAGAGGAAAAGCTATAACAAAACTAGACAGCATATCAAAAAGCAGAGACATTACTTTACCAACAAAGGTCCATCTAGTCAAAGGTATGTGTTTTTTTGTTTGTTTGTTTTCCAGTAGTCTTGTATGAATGTGAGATTTGGACCATAAAGAAGTTTGAATGCTGAAGAATTGATGCTTTTGAACTGTGATGTCAGAGAAGACTCTTGAGAGTACTATGGGCTACAAGGAGATCAAGCCAGTCAATCCTAAAGGAAATCAGTCCTGAATATTCATTAGAAGGACTGATTCTGAGGCTGGAGCTTCAATACTTTGGCCACCTGATGCGAGAAGCTGACACTAGAAAAGACCATGATGCTGGGGAAGATTGAAAGCAGGAGGAGAACAGGACAACAGAGGACAAGATAGTTGGATGGCATCACTGACACAATGAACATGAGTTTGAGTGGGCTCTGGGAAACAGAGAAGGACAGAGAACCCTGAGTTGCTGCAGTCCATGAGGTTGCAAGTGTCAGACATGCCTGAGCAACTGAAGAACAACAGCAAGGTTTGTCATGGCTTTTCTTCCAAGGAGCAAGCACCTTATCATTTTATGACTACAGTCACCTTTTACAGTTATTTGGAGACCAAGAAATTAAAATCTGCCACTCTTTCCACTTTCCCCCCAGTTATTTGCCATGAAGTGATGGGATCCTATGCCATTATCTTAGTTTTTAAATGCTGAGGTTAAGCCAGCTCTTTCACTCTCCTCTTTCAGCTTTTTCAAGAGGATCTTTAGTTCCTCTTCATTTTCTGCCTTAGAGTGTTATAATCTGCATATCTGAGGTTGCTTATATTTCTGTCCACAGTGTTGATTGCAACATGTGATTCATCCAGCTTGGCATTTTGCATGATGTACTCTGCATAGAACTTAAACAAGGTGACAATATACAGTCCTGACATAATCCTTTCTCAATTTTGAACCAGCCCATTTCCGCGTGTCCAGTTCTAACTGTTACTTCTTGACCTGCATACAGAATACTCAGGAGGCAGGTAAGATGGTCTGATATTCCCTTCTCTATAAATATTTTTCAGTTGGTTGTGGTCCACACAGTCAAAGGGTTTAGCACAGTTGATGAAACAGAAGTAGGTGCTTTTCTGAAATTCTCTTGCTTTTCTATGATTCAATGGATGTTGGCAGTTTTGTATCTGATTCCTCTGCCTTTTCTAAATCCAGCTTGTACATCTGGAATTTCTCAGTTCACATACTGTTGAAATCTAGTTTGAATGATATTGAGCACCACTTTGTTAGCTTGTGAAGTGAGCACAATTGTACAGTAGTTTGAACATATTTTGACATTGCCTTTCTTTAGGATTGGAATGAAAACTGACATCTTCGCATCTTGTGGCCATTGCAGAATTTTCCAAATTAGCTGACATACTGATTATAGCACTTTAACAGCATCATCTTTTAGAATTTGAAGTGTCTCAGCTGGAATTCCATGACTTCCACTAGCTTTGTTCATGGTAACTCTTTCTAAAGCCAACTTGACTTCACACTCCTGAATATCTGGCTCTAGGTGAGTGACAACAGCATCATGGTTATCTGGCCCATTCAGAGAGGTTTTTGTATAGTTCTTCTGTGTATTCTTGCTACCTCTTGTTAATCTCTTCTGCTTCTGTTATGTTTTTGCTGTTTCTGTCCTTTATTTTGCCTATCTTTGCATGAAAGTTTCCCTTGTCAACCCCAATTTTCTTTTAGATATCATATCTTTTCCATCCTATTGTTTCACTTTATTTCTTTGCATCTTCACTTAAGAAGGCTTCTTTTCTCTCTTTTCTATTTTTCCTTGCAAATATCACTAACAAAATATAAACAAACCAATTCCAACAATATATAATAAGGATCATATTAATACAATATGACCAAGTGGAATTTATCCAAGGATGTAGGGATATTTCCATATTATAAATCAATCCATGTAATACACCACATTAACAAAATGAAGGATGAAAATCACATGATCATCTCTATAGATTCATTTAAAAAAATCAACAAAATTCAACATCTAATTGAATTTTTCCATGTAAAAACTCTCATCAAAGCTGATATAGCGAACACATCTCAGTATGATAAAGGTCTTTTATAACAAACTCACATCTAGCATCATACTCCATGATGAAATGTTCAAGAATTTCCCCTAAATCAGGAACAAGACAAGGATGCCCTTGCTCACCATTACTTAACACTTTATTTGAGTCCTAGCTGTAGCAATTAGAAAAGAAAATGAATCATCCAAATTGGAAAGGAAGAAATAAACTGTTCTATTTGTAGATAATATGCTTTTTATACAGAAAACTCTGAAGTGTCAACCAAAAAACTATTAGAACTGATAAATTCAATCAGTAAATTTTCAGGATCTAAGATTAAAAGTTTGAAATCCATTGCTTTTCTGTACACTATTAATGAATTATCAGAAAGAGAAAGCAAAAAACAATCCTGTTTCAAATCACGTCATAAAGAATAAAATATCTAGAAATAAACTTAACCAAGGAGGTGGAAAATCATACTCTGAAAACTATAAAACATTTATGAAAGAAGTTGGAGATACAAAGAAATTAAAAGATATCCCATGGTCATAGATTGGAAGAATTAATACTGTTAAAATATCCATTTTACCTAAGGCCATCTACAACTGAATGCAATAAGAACTAGAATACATGATCTTAAAATACATATGGAATCACTGATATCCAAAGCAATCATGAAAAAAGAATAATGCTGGAAGTATCAAATTCTTTGACTTGACTGTAAAAAAAAAAAAAAAACTACAGAAATCAAACCAGTATGAATTGCAAAAAATATACACATAGGTGATTGCAAAAGAATTAGAGCCCAGAAATAAATCATCTGAGCCACCAGAGAAGCTGAACCCACATCAGTTCAGTTCAGTTCAGTCACTCAGTCGTGTCTGACCCTTTGCAACCCCATTAATTACAGCACACCAGGCCTCCCTGTCCATCACCAATTCCCGGAGTTTACTCAAACTCAGGTCCATCGAGTCGGTGATGCCATCCAGCCATCTCATCCTCTGTCATCCCCTTCTCCTCCTGTCCCCAATCCCTCCCAGCATCAGTCTTTTCCAAAAGTGATGGGACCAGATGCCATGATCTTAGTTTTCTGAATGCTGAGCTTTAAGCCAACTTTTTCACTCTCCTCTTTCACTTTCATCAAGAGGCTTTTTAGTTCCTCTTCACTTTCTGCCATAAGGGTGGTGTCATCTGCATATCTGAGGTTATTGATATTTCTCCCACATACTTATGCTCAGTTAATTTATGACAAAGGAGGTAAGAATATAGATGGAAAAAAAGATAGTTCTCAGTAAGTGGTGCTGGGAAAACTGGATAGCAACATGTGAATGGATGAAATTAGAATTTTTCTTCACTCCATATACAATATAAACTTAAATGGATTAAAGGCTTAGGTATAAGTTTGGAAATCATAATACTAAAAAAAAAAAAAAATTAGAAAGAATGCTTTGACAAAAATTGCCACAATATTTTCTTGGATCTATATCTTTAGGTGAAAGAAACAAAAGCTTTGTTAATTAACAAAATTAAGATCTTTTCTTAAAAAAAATGAAATATTGTACAAAATAAAAAAGTAGAGTAATTAATACCACAAATGATATGATCTATAAGTGGTTAATAGTATATATAAATAGTTCATATAACTCAATACCAAAAATGGTAACTACCCTGTTAAAAATGGTCAGAAAACCCAAATAGACACTTTTTCAAAGAAGACATACAAATGTTCAACATATATGTGAAAGTTGCTCAGTCGTGTCCAACACTAACAACCCCATGGACTATACAGTCCATGGAATTCTCCAGGCCAGAATACTGGAGTGGGAATCCTTTCCCTTCTCCTGGGGGTCTTCCCAACCCAGGAATCAAACCGAGCTCTCCCACATTGCAGGCAGATTCTTTACCAGTTGAGACACAAGGAAAGTTCAATAGGCACATGAAAATATGCTCAACATCACTAATCATCACATAAAGGCAAATCAAAACCACAATGAGATATCACTTCATACATATCAAAATTGCTATCATAAAAATGTCTTCAAATAACAAATGTTGGTGAGCATGTGGAGAAAAGAGAATCCTAGTATACCAGGGGAATATAAATTGGAGCAGCCACTGTGGAAAATAGTACAGAATTTCTTCCGAAAGCTAAAAAAAAGAAAAGGAAAAGAAAAACCAGCAATTCTACTTCTTATATACATCTGAGGAAAACAAAATGACTAGTTTAAAAAGATATATGAACACTGATGCCCATAGCAGAATTTTTTATGATAGCCAAAATATGAAAGCAACCCAAGTGTCCAGCAACAGATGAATAGATATGGACAAGGGTGGGTGAGATGAATGGAGAAAGTAATTTGGAAGCATATACACTAATATATGTAAATAGATAGCCAACGGGAATTTACTGTATGAATTAGGGAACTGAAAGAGAGGATGAGATGGTTAGATGGTAACATCAACTCAGTGAACATGAGTTTGAGTAAGCTTCGGAAATTGGTGATGGACAGGGAAGCCTGGCATGCTGCAGTCCATGAGGTCACAAAGAGTTAGATACAACTGAGAGACTGAACTGATCGGGGTGGGAATGGGTGGAAAGTGGCAGTGAGATTCAAGAGGGAGGGAATATACATACACCTATGGTTAATTCATGTTTATGTATGACAGAAATCAAGCCACTATTGTAAAGAAATCATCAATCAATTAAAATAAATAAATATTTTAAAAAATATAGTAAATTATATATATGATGTAATATTACTCACCATAAAACAATGCATGTTTGCCATTTGCAACAACATGGGTGAACATAGAGGGTATTATGCTTAGTGAAATAAGTCAGACAGAGAAAGACACATATTGTACATTTTATCTTATATGTGGAATCTAAATTAATATAAATAAAACAAAAGAATATAATAAAACAGAAATAGACTCAAAGATACACAGAAAACAACTATCATAGTGGGTGGAATGGACAGGGGAGAGGCAATATAAGTTTAAGATATTATGAAGTATAAACTACCCACATCAAACATTATCTTCAATGGTGAAAATTTGAAAGCATTTCCCCTAAAGTCAGGAACAAGACAAGGGTGCTCACTCTCACCACTACTATTCAACATAGTTTTGGAAGTTATAGCCACAGCAATCAGAGAATAATAAGAAATAAAAGGAATCCAAATTGGAAAAGGAGAAGTAAAACTCTCACTGTTTGCAAATGACATGATGCTCTACTTAGAAAATCCTAAAGACAACACCAGAAAATTACTAGAGCTAATCAATGAATATAGTAAAGTTGCAGAATATAAAATTAACATACAGAAATTCCTTGCATTCCTAACACTAACAATGAGAAAACAGAAAGAAATATTAAGGAAACAATTCAATTTGCCATTGTAATGAAAAAAAAAAGAAGACAACTTAGGAATAAATCTACCTAAAGAAACAAAAGACCTATATATAGAAAACTATAAAACACTGATGAATGAAATCAAAGATGGCACAAATAGATGGAGAAATATACCATGTTCATGGATCAGAAGAATCAATATAGTGAAAATGAGTATAGTACTCAAAGCAATCTATAGATTCAATACAATCCCTATCAAGCTACCAATGGTCTTTTTCAGAGAACTAGAACAAATAATTCCACAATTTGTATGGAAATACAAAAAACCTCGAATAGCCAAAGCAGTCTGGAGAAAGAAAAATGGAATGGGAGGAATCAACCTGCCTGACTTCAGGCTCTACTACAAAGCCACAGTCATCAAGGCATTATGGTACTGGCAGAAAGACAGAAATATAGATCAATGGAGCAAAATAGAAATCCCAGAGATAAATCCATGCACCTATGGACACTTTATCTTTGACAAAGGAGGCAAGAATATACAATGGAGAAAAGACCATCTCTTTAACAAGTGGTGCTGGGAAAACTGGTGAACCACTTGTAAAAGAATGAAACTAGAACACTTTCTAACACCATACACAATGATAATCTCAAAATGGATTAAAAATATAAATGTAAGACCAGAAACTATAAAACTCCTAGAGGAAAACTTAGGAAAAACCCTCTCTGACATAAATCACAGCAGGATCCTCAATGACCCACCTCCCAGAGTAATGGAAATAAAAGCAAAAATAAACAAATGGGACCTAAGTTTACTTAAAGCTTTGGCACAACGAAGGAAACTACAAGCAAGGTGAAAAGACAGCCTTCAGAATGGGAGAAAATGATAGCAAATGAAGCAACTGACAAGGAATTAATCTCAAAAATATGAAGGAGCACATGCAGCTCAATTCCAGAAAAATAAATGACCCAATCGAAACATGGGCCAAAGAACTAAACAGACATTTCTCTAAAGAAGACATACATATGGCTAACAAACACATGAAAAGATGGTCAACTTCACTCATTATCAGATAAATGCAAATCTAAACCACAATGAGGTACCATCTCACGCTGGTCGGAATGGCTGTCATCAAAAAGTCTACAAACAATAAATGCTGGAGAGGGTGCAGAGAAAAGCGAACCCTCTTACACTGTTGGGAATGCAAACTAGTATAGCCACTATGGAGAACAGTGTGGAGATTCTCTAACAAACTGGAGATAGAACTGCCATATAATCCAGCAATCCCACTGCTGTGCATACACACAAAGGAAACCAGAATTGAAAGAGACACGTGTACCCCAATGTTCATTGCAGCACTGTTTACAATAGCCAGGACATGGAAGCAACCTAGATGTCCATCAGCAGATGAATGGATAAGAAAGCTATGGTACATATACACAATGGAATATTACTCAGCTATTAAAAAGAATGCGTTTGAATCAGTTCTAATGAGCTGGATGAATCTGGAGCCTATTATACAGAGTGAAGTAAAGCAGAAAGAAAAACACCAATACAGTATATTAATGCATATATATGGAATTTAGAAAGATGGTAAAGATGATCCTATATGCGAGACAGCAAAAGAGGCACAGATGTAAAGAATAGACTTTTGTACTCTGTGGGAGAAGTTTAGGGTGGGATGGTTTGAGAGAATAACATTAAAACATGTATGTTACCATATGTGAAATAGATTGCCAGTCCAGGTTTGATGCATGAGACAGGGTACTCAGGGCTGATGCACTGGGATGACCTTGAGGGATGGGATGGGGAGGGAAATGGAAGGGGTTTCAGGATGGGGAACACATGTACACCCATGGCTGATTCATGTCAATGTATGGCAAAAACCACTACAATATTGTAAAGTAATTAGCCTCCAATTGAAAATCAATAAATTAAATAAAAAATATAAAATAATAGGAACTACTGCAAATAGGAAAAGGAGTATTTCAAGGCTGTATATTTTCACCCTGCTTATTTAACTTATATGCAGAGTACATAATGAGAAATGCTGGACTGGATGAAGCACAAGCTGGAATCAAGATTGCTAGGTGAAATATCAATAACATCAGATATGCAGATGACACCACCCTTATGGCAGAAAGTGAAGAAGAACTAAAGAGCCTCTTGATGAAAGTGAAAGAGGAGAGTGAAAAAGTTGGTTTAAAGCTCAACATTCAGAAAACTAAGATCATGGCATCCAGTCCCATCAGTTCATGGGAAATAGATGGGGAAACAGTGGAAACAGTGGCTGACTTTATTTGGGGGAGGCTCAAAAATCACTGCAGATGGTGATTGCAGCCATGAAATTAAAAGATGTTTACTCCTTGGAAGGAAAGTTATGACCAACCCAGACAGCATATTAAAAAGCGGAGACATTTCTTTACCAACAAAGTTCTATCTAGTCAAGGCTATGGTTTTTCCAGTGGTCTAGTATTGATGTGAGAGTTGGGCTATAAAGAAAACTGAACACCAAAGAATTGATGCTTTTGAACTGTGGTGTTGGAGAAGACTCTTGAGAATCCCTTGGGCTGCAAGGAGATCCAACCAATCCATCCTAAGGAGATCAGTCCTGGGTGTTCACTGCAAGGACTGATGTTGAAGCTGAAATTCCAATACTTTGGCCACCTGATGAGAAGAACTCATTGGAAAAGACCCTAATGCTGGGAAAGATTGAGGGCAACAGAAGAAGGGGATGACAGAAGATGAGATGGTTGAATACCATCATCAACTGAATGGACATGAGTTTGGATAAACTCCGGGAGTTGGTGATGGAAAGGGAGGCCTGGCGTGCTGCAGTGCATGGGGTCGCAAAAAGTCGGACACGACTGAGGGACTGAACTGAACTGAACTGAACTGCATATAAAATAAATAAGCAAATACAGTCAATATTTTATAATGATTTTAAATGGAGTATATATAAAGCAAATAATAACGAACAAAAAAAATCCTCTTTGTGCATAAATTAATGCATGTGACTGTGCTCTAGTAAAATTTTATTTAGCAAAATGCATTGATGATGTATGCATTCTGTGACTCATATTTGGTCAAGATCTGACTGAAAAGATCAAATCATTTTTTATGCAAAAAAAAAAAAATACCCTAGAGACAATTTAAATAGTGGGATTGAGTCAACATTAAACCAGATAGGACAATTTAATTCAGTTGGTGCTACTCAAAAAAACTTTTTAAATTTTTTACAGAAGATACAAAGCATGTGAATTGATTTTTCAGTTCAGTCCCTCAGTTGTGTCTGACTCTTTGCGACCCTGTGGCCTGCAGCACGCCAGACTTCCATGTCCATCACCAGCTCCCGGAGCTTACTCAAACTCAAGTCCATCGAGTCGGTGATGCCATCCAACTGTTTCATCCTCTGTCCCCTTCTGCCTTCAATCTTTCCTAGCATCAAGGTCTTTTCCAATGAGTCAGTTCTTCGCATCATGGAGCCAAAGTATTGGAGTTTCAACTTTGGCATCAGTCCTTCCAATGAATATTCAGGACCGATTCCTTTAGGATTGACTGGCTTGATCTCCTTGCAGGCCAAGGGACTCTCAAGAGTCTTCTCCAACACCACAGTTCAAAAGCATAATTCTTTGGCACTCAATATTCTTTATAGTCCAACTGTCACATCATACATGACTACTGGAAAAACGATAGCTTTGACTAGATAAGCCTTTGTAGGCAAAGTAATATCTCTGCTTTTTAATATGTTATCTACATTTGCCATAGCTTTTCTTCCAAGGAGCCAGTGTCTTTTAATGTCATGGCTGCAGTCACCATCTGCAGTGAGTTTGGAGCCCAAGAAAATAAAGTCTGTCACGGTTTCCATTGTTTCCCCATCTATTTGCCATGAAGTGATGGGACTGGATGCCATGTGTCTTCACTTCTTGAATGTTGAATTTTAAGCCAGTTTTTTTTTTTAAATTTTATTTTATTTTTAAACTTTACATAATTGTATTAGTTTTGCCAAATTTCGATATTAAGCCAGTTTTTTCAATCTACTCTTTCATTTTCATCTAGAGGCTCTTTAGTTCTTCTTTGCTTTCTGCCAAAGGGTGGTGTCATCTGTATATCTGAGGTTATTGACATTTCTCCTGGCAATCTTGATTCCAGCTTGCACTTCATTCAGCTCGGCATTTCTCCTGATGTACTCTGCATATAAGTTAAATGAGCAGCCTAACAATATGCATCCTTGACATACTCCTTTCCCAATGTGGAACCTATCTGTCATTTCAAATTGATTCCAAATTGCTCCAAATTGATTTTTGCAATAAGTTAATTTTTAAGTCCTTCTATATAAATGTAAATAGTTTCTCACATAGAAGTTATCAAATGTTTTAGAAAATACTATTAAAAATAGAGTTATTATGTAAAACAAGAAATCATTTTACCTGAAATAAAAACGATCACTGATATGATAACAACAACAACAAAAATCACTCAAAAGTGGACTGAAAATCTTAATCTTTATAACTGAACTTCTAGAGTTCAAGATCAGTGGTGTTCTGAACACCATAAAAAATACTGACGACATTAAAAAAAAAAAAAAAAAAAAAACTAAAAGCAGAACTAGAGGAGGACAAAACAGTGTTTCAATTTATGTCAAGCAGGCATAATACAAGTAGTTAACAGAGAACACGAATAGGAGGAAAACATTCAACTGAATATTCAACAAAAAATGTTTTTCAACAAAAACATTTCTGTAACTTTTTCTTTGTTCTGATACTGCTGAAAAAATATCAGTGGCTTAGAAAAAGAACTATCCATTTTTGTCTTGCTCTGCACATGAACAAGGTAGGCTCTGTTTGGGGGTAAATGCTCAGGTCAGGACTGCTCCATGAATCTTATTCCTGGACCAGTAGCAACCAAGACATCCTTTTCTCGTAGTGAGTTACAGAAGGGCTAGAGTGCTAACAAAGTGATGCTTCTTAAGACGTTGCTCTGTAACTAGCATAGTGATTTCGGTCTACATCCCATTGGCAAGAAAACCCTTAAAGAGTTCAAAATCAATCGCAAAGGGAAATAGATTATGCCCACGGTGATGGCATGGAAAAATCACATGACCAAGGACACGAATTTATAATTCTATTATAGGGATAGAGTAAAAATTTGAGGCAATAGTTCCAACTACCACCTTTACAATAAGCTTAATTATTTTTTTAAAAAGTATTTGTATTCTCTTAGCATCTAATTTTTACAAGGAAGTAGATTTTATCTGTATTATTAATTACAAGACACTGTTTTCTAGAACTGACTCATACAATAGGGTAGTCACTAATTAGATGAGGCTATAAATCACTGGAATTAAGTCTAGTCTGAATTGATGTATCCTATATACACACTGAATACCAAAGACCATGTGCAAAAAGATAAAATATCTCAATGATAATTTTACATTTATAGTATATTAAAGTGATAGTGCTTTGTATAAAATTTATCATTATAACTTTATTTTTATACATATTACATTTTAAATATAATATATTATTACAATTAATCATATCTTTTTTGTCTTCTTTAATGTAAATACTAGAAAATTTTAGAATTGCCTATTAGATTTACATGTAATATCATATTTCTATCCTGAAGAATTCACTATACTTATGCCTGGTGTATAGTAGATGGAAAATGCAGATGAAAAAAACAAATAACAATGCAAAAAAGTTACATTTTATATTGATATAGGTGAAATTCATCCCAAATATATATTACCCATTACTTGTATGATGGCATAATTTCAAAATGCAAAGAGCAAATGTTAGAAATGCAGGGAGAAAAATGAATGATTGTTATGTTTTCCATAGAAGGTTTAACAAAATTTTTTGAATACTATGAATCACTAAATAAATAAATAGACTACGTATTAGGAGGCATGTGGAAGAATTGAATAATACAAGAAATAATCTTGACTCAACAAATGTTTATAACTTAGTTATCACTTTACAGAAGATATACCATCAATTTAATAATTCCATCATTACATAAAAGATATATTACTATATTTTAATCTGTACATTGTTGGTAAAATAAATGCAGTATCAACAGAGAGGATGCATAATTTTTGTTCAGTAAATATTTTATGAAAAATAAAGAAACTGGACTTCACAATCTTTAAAATGTACATCCAGAAGTTAAGAACTAGTCATATTTCAATAACAAGCAAATTCGTAGCAAGTCTCTGCAGAATACATAATTTTTCTATTTATTAGACCAAAAAGAAAATCTCAAATTCCACATGCAAAAAAAAAAATTACTTTAGAACTTTTCTCTCACAACAAAGCATTATAACTAAAAGTGATTATAAAAAGATAGCCTTTTAACCCCCTCCATAACTCAAACTATTTTGAAAATATCAAAAACTCCATGGGAAAAAAAAGATATCAGAGTTGAAATTTCAAGCTATCAGTAAAAATACTGAGTACTAAAAAACTTCAAGGAAACACTGTACTACACAGTAGAAAAATTTCCAGCTATAATCAAATGAGTTCATTAAAAAGAACTAATAATTTGAAGTATGAAATAATTAAATACAACAAGGAAATACACTTAAAGGCAGGAAAACTAATGATATAGTAATTATAAAATAAGAAATTAATGAAATAGTAAAAGTTTAAATGGAACTTTAAAATTATGATTATTAAATAAAATTGGTTCTTGTAAAATGTCAGACTAGAGACTAAATTTAACAGCCCATTCAAGAAAAAATTTAGAAAGTATCAAGTAAGTTGGTTTAGGAAGTGGAAGGTGGAAAATATTCAGATATAAAAAGTGCTTTTCTTTGTTTTTGTACATCCCAAATCAATAGAGAAAGCAAGGAAGAAACTGCTTAAATTTTTTACTTCATAATACCTAATGTATGATTTTTGTCTCTGTTTTGAAAATTCTCAAACCGAAAGGGTTGCTATGCCCATAGCATTCTCAATGGTTAACTGAAGGCACCTCACTTTTTCTTCTAGTTCAGGATGATGGAGACTTGGGCAAAATTATAATATTGAGCAATCAGATTTTATTTTTCTAGGAAACTGATTCTTAAGCTGATAAACACAAAGAAGCACTGAGTTGCTTTCAGAGACTTTACAGAAAATCTCCAGGAGGTCCTATAGCTAAGGTCCCAAGGCTTTATCAAAGAGTGTCTTTGTTCATGTCTTTTAAGTTTTTAGTTACTGCAATAAGCTTCCAATAAAATCTTTTTTTTTCTTTTTCATTCAAGCAAGCCAAAGTAAATTGTCAGCAAACAAAAAAGCCTTCTGCCAGAGATCTGTGAGAGATTAAAAATATCTAATTTAAGGGTCGAATTGTTGCTTCTGATATTTCTAAACAACTCCAAATAATAGAATGATAATTCCAACTCTTAAAAGTTTACTTCAAATAGAGAATGAAATATAAGGCTTTCATGTGCTTCTCATGAAGTAATTACTTACTGCTTATAGTCATGAGGCTGACTTTCCACAAGTCATTTCACAAAATAAAACTTCAAATAAATGCACCCTCTAAATTCACAAATGTTTTACTTCTCCAGTGAATGTTACAATATTATGGGAAATTTAATGATTGCATGTCAGAGGATGTATAGATTCAGAAACTTTCTCAACCCAGTCCCTTTCTTATTTTATGCTATTCTGAAATTATTATTGCAACTACTCTGCACTGAAAACATTAAATAGTCTGCTTCATTCAACTGTTTTTTCTTTGAACTTCAACCTGAACTATAGTTTAATATGACAATCAAAATGAAGTGAAACATCCAGAAGGAAGGAAAAAAAAAAAAAAGACCACATTCAAAGGTGATTTATGACTCTCCTAATTTACATGTTTTTTTTTTTTTAATGAGAAATTTTCCAAGGTTAATTTGAATGTATTTAATCAAAGAAGAGGGCTTCCCTGATGGCTCAGCTGGTAAGAGTTTCCCTGCAATGCGGGAGACTGGGTTCCATCACTGAGATGGGAAAATCCCTTGGAGAAGATACATCTTTTGACTTATTTCATTGCTACAGGTGTGCATGCTTTTCATGTGCATATTTTCCTACACACACACACTCACTCATAGACAAGTAGACTGCATTTAATATGATAGTTTAGAAAGCGAGCTATAGTTAGGTAATGCAAATCTTATCAAAAGTTTAACCCATGCTGTGCAGCATTTGAAAGTTGTAAATAACTTAATATAATACACAGGAATGGCTAGCAAGTTTGAAGAGATAGGGATATTGGGGTTTTTTTGTCATCAGTGGTCTTTTCACACAGCCCAATTTGTGTTCTCTCCAGGCTTTCTCTCTCTCTCTCTCTATCTCTCTCTCTCTCTCTCTCTCTCTCTCTCTCTCTCTCTCTCTATATATATATATATATATATATATATATAATATGGAGCTATTTATCATATAGATGATAGATAGATAATATATAGATATAGATATAAAATATATTGATGAGGAGAATATAATAACTTTGAAACTTGCTTTGTGAAAAATTTATAAACAGAAATGTCAATAAAACAGATTCACGAGACCAGGGGAATGGAGTGGTTCTCACATCAGGTAAATGGAATACTTATCTCAGTTGTTATTTTAAGGCCTCCCAAAAAGATCAGGAGTGTAAAATTGCCTCTCTGAAAAATAAAAATTTAAGATTAACTGAGGCAACAAACTGTTAAAGAAAGATAAAATGACTCCAAAAGCCTATTCTCCAATAGCCTATTTGGCTATTCTGTCTTGACTTTGCCTCAGGTTCTGCCTTCAGCACCATCTTGTCTCTCTCCCATGACTCCTTATGTTCAGATTCTGCCTCCAGGACCAATTTCCTAGCCTGCCCCCACCCCTTCTATCGTTCTTCTGTCTCTTCTATACCCTTAATTCCTCTGTGCTAATTCTTACAAGAAATTTCCAACTTCCCTTTCCTCTGAATTTTTCAGAAACCATCCCTTTAAAATTAAGGCTTCTGAAGATCCAGAGGCTAAACTAACAAATTATTATATTCCCTGGACTAACACTGAACTTCAAGTTATACTAAAAAATTTCACCAAATTAACCAAAGATCCTCATAAATTTGCTAAGGAATTTAATATAGTCATTAGAACATATCAGTCAGATGTCTCTGACTTATACAAGCTGTTCCAAATGCTTGTCAATGAACACTCCTGTTGCTCTGGCCAACTACTTTAAAGTAGTTCTTTCCTCAAAAATACTAATAGAAAATACTCCTCAAATAGTGAGGATTTATTTTTATTATTATTATTATTGTTGCTCAATCAATCATGTCTGACATTTTACCAGCACATGGACTGTAACCAGCCAGGCTGCTCTGTCCTTGGCATTTTCCAGACAATTTCTAGTGAATCTAAAATTGTTTCTGTCTCTGAAGCTTTGCCCTTTGTTTAGGCTCTTTAAGAAATACAAATGAAATTATCCTCAGTTCCTTCACCCCTGTTCATTAATTAAGTTGAGATTTCTTGGAGGAGTATGGTGATAAATTTCTCTTTCCAGAAGGGGGAAATGATTCTATAATTTGACAGTAGTCATCAAAGTAACCAATCAGATGAATTAAATAATTCTGTGATATCTTTTGTTTAATCTCTGAGAGTACTAGAGCTGATATTAGAAACCCTGACAAATTACACTTATTGAATTAGCTATCAAATTTCTTATGCAAAAAAATATCCAAGTGACATTGACAAAATTCACAGCACACCTCACATCAAGATTCACATAGATCCCTCAGAACTCCTTAGCATAAATAGTCAATATCTCATAAGTAAATACATCCTTTGAGGCATAATAATCATAATAAAATATTACAAGACTACCCTTTATGCATAATAAAATATTATAAAAATTACCCCTTGTGAAAGTCTCTACCAATACTTTTATTTAACTGGTGAGGAAATCTAAGGGCAGAAAGTAGAGGTTTGTCTAGCTCATATGAGCAATAATTCTTTTTGTTGTTCAGTCTCTAAGTCATAGCCAATTCTTTGTGATCCCATAGACTGCAGCTCCTCTGTCTTCCACTATCACCCAGAGTCTGCTCAAACTCATATCCATTGAGTCCATGATGCTATCTAGCCATCTTATCCATTGCCACCCTCTTCTCCTTTTGCCTTCAATCATTCCCAGTAGCAGAGTATTCTCCAATGAGTTAGCTCTTCGCATTAAGTGGTCAGAATATTGGAGCTTCACCTTCAGCATCAGTCCTTCCAATGAATATTCAGGGTTGATTTCCGTTAGAATTGATTCTTTTGATATACTTGCTGTCCAAGGGACTGTCAAGAATCTTTTCCAGCACCAAATTTGAAAGCATCAATTCTTCAGAACTCACCCTTCTTTATGGTCCAACTCTCATATCTATACATAGATTTGACTATACAGACCTTTGTCAGCAAAGTCATATCTCTGTTTTGTAATATGCTGTCAAGGTTTGTAATAGATTTCATTTCAAGGAGCAAGCATCTTTTAATTTCATGGCTGCAGTCACCATCTGTAGTGATTTTGGAGCCCAAGAAAATAAAATCTCTCAGTTTCCACACTTTCCCCAACTATTGGCCATGAAGTGATGGGACCAGAATCCATGATCTTAGTTTTTTATAATGCTGAGTTTCAATCCAGCTTCTTCATTCTCCTCCTTCTCACTCATCAGTAGGCTCTTTAGTTCCTCCTCACTTTCTGTCATTAGAGTGGTGTTTTGTATGAGATATTCTGCATAGAAGTTAAATAAACAGGGTGAGATTATACAGCCTTCTTTTACACCTTTCCCAATTTTGAACCAGTCAGTTTTTCCATGTCCAGTTCTAAACTGTTGTTTCTTTACCTGTATATAGATTTCTCAAGAGGCAGGTAAGGTGGTCTGATACTCCCATCTCTTTAAGAATTTTCCAGAGTTTGTTGTGATTCACACAGTCAAAGGTTTTAGTGTATTCAATGAACAGAAATAGTTGTTTTTCTGGAACTCCCTTGTGTTCTCCATGATCCAACACATGTTAGCAGCTTGATCTCTGATTCTTCTGACTCTTCAAAATCCAGCTTCTACATATGGAAGTTCTGGGCTCACATAGTGCTAAAGTCTAGCTTGAAGGATTTTGAGCATAACCTTGCTAGCACATGAAATGCGTGAAGTTATACAGTAGTTTGAACATATTCTGGCATTGACTTTCTTTTTGAGTGGGATGAAAACAGGACTTTTCCAGTCCTGTGGCTACTGCTGAACTTTCCAAATTAGCTGACATACTGAGTGTACTTTAACAGAATTATCTTTTAGGATTTGAAAGAACTCAGCTGGAATTCTATCACCTCTACTATCTTTATTCATAGTAATGTTTCCTAAGTCCCACTTTGCAGGAGATCCAACCAGTCCATTTTAGAGGAGATCAGCCCTGGATGTTCTTTGGAAGGAATGATGCTGAAGCTGAAACTCCAGTACTTTGGCCACCTCATGCGAAGAGTTGACTCATTGGAAAAGACTCTGATGCTAGGAGGGATTGGGGGCAGGAGGAGAAGGGGATGACAGAGGATGAGATAGCTGGACAGCATCACCAACTCAATGGACGTGAGTTTGAGTGAACTCCAGGAGATTGTGATGGACAGAGAGGCCTGGCATGTTGTGATCCATGGGTTCACAGAGTCGGACACAACTGAGCGACTGAACTGACCTGAAGTCCCACTTGACTTCACACTTCAGAATGTCTGGCTCTAGATGAGTGACCACATCATTGTGGTTATCCAGGTCAGTAAGACTTTTTTTTTTTTTTTTGATAGCTCCTCTCTGTATTCTTGCCATTTCTTCTTAATATCTTCTGCTTGTATTAGGTCCTTACTGTTCTTGTCCTTTATCCTGCCCATCCTTGCATGAAATTTTCCCTTGATATCTACAATTTTCTTGAAGAGGTTTCTAGTATTTCTCATTCTATTTCTTTGCATAGTTCAATTAAGAAACCCTTCTTAACTCTCCTTGCTATTATCTAGAATTCTGCATTCAATTGGTATATCTTTCCTTTTTCCCTTGTATTTCACTTCTCTTCTTTCCTCAGCTATTTTAAAAACAGCTTTGTTTTCTTGCATTCCTTTTTCTTAGGGATGATTTTGGTCACTGCTTCCTATACAATGTTATAAACCTTCATCCATAGATCTTCAGGCACTCTGTCTACTAGACTTAATCCCTGGAATCTATTCATCACATCCAACTATATAGTCCTAAGGGATTTGATTTAAGTCGTATCTGAAGGGCCTAGAGGTTTTCCCATGGTAATTTACTTATACAGCATATTATATAGTTTTCCAGAAGATAAACCAAGCCAGATAAAGCTCACTTTTACTTGGAAGGAAAAACATTTCCACCTGGAGAGCAATGCCTCAGAATTTTACTAAGAGTCCTTATTCAATGCAACTCTTAAAGGCTGATTATAAATTTTGCTAGAAGTTCTACTTTTTGCAATATATGGATGGTTTTCTTCTTTATTCTCCTTCTCAACTCTTCTCACAGGAAGACAGCATCAACTTGCCAAAACTTTTAGCTTTACAGGGACATAAGGTCATCAAAGAAAAACTGTGTTATAGTTTGCCCAAACCCAAGTTCAATATTTAAGGCATACAATATCAGAACAAGGTCAATATCTAAATTCAGATAAATTTCACAGTTTCTCAAGTTTTTCCAATTTGTTCTAAGTTTCTCAAATCCAAAACTAAATGCCAACATCAGGTGTTTCTCAGGCTAGTTGGTGATGGCCAGAATTGAATTCCAAGTTTCTCTTTTATGCCTAAATATCTGTATGTTTTACTAAATAACAACAATCTCCATGCAGTTTTATAGGAAGAATCATATGACATGGCTCTTAAGCCCTTAAAAAGAATTTGTTGAACCTACTTGGGATAACCCAGTAATCAAATTCCCTGTTTTACTTTTTGTTTATGAAAAAGAAATGCAGCCCTCTGGGTTCCTACCCAAAAACAAGGGACTTAATTGATTTATAGGATTTATAGCCAGCAACTTGACCCTGTAGCATGGGGAAATAGCCCCTGTCTTATTCCATTGTAGTCACTGCCCTTTTGGATAAAACCACTCATAAAATTATGAGATAACCATTAACACTCATAACATTATGAGATAACTGTTAACCATTCTAATAGAAACCCTCCTAATTTCCCAACACATTCAACATTTTTATCATCAGCATCACCTCCTATGAAGTCTATTTTTTAAAATGTTCCTCACATAACTTTTGTGTACAGTAGTAAACTTAACTCATCTATTCTCCCATCCATTACTAATGAAGTTCCTCAAGATTGCTTAATGGTGACAGACTATTTCTAGTGATGATTTTCAGGAGACACTTCTAGGTATTTATGAACTTCTCATGGTTCACTGGAAGTGTTTATTTAAAAGGTGACAACTGCAAATATTGTACTGGGTATGCTATTACAGGGCTTCTCTGGAGGCTCAGATGATAAAGAATCTGCCTGCAATGTGAGAGAACCTGGCTTAATCCCTGGGTCAGGAAGATCCCTGGGAGAAGGGAATGATTACCCACTCCCAGATTTTTGCCTGGAGAATTCCATGAATAGGGGAGGCTGGTGGGCTACAGTTCATGGGATCACAAAGAGTTGGACATGACTGAGTGACTAAAACACACACACATGCTATTACAGCTCCTTTTGATGTTGTTGAGGCAGCATCTTTAACCATGGATATTTCAGTCCAAAAGAATAAAATATTTCAGTCCAAAAGAATAAAATAAAAGGAAAACTCAGCAATGGCCACAAGACTGGAAAAGGTTATTTTTCATTCCAATCTTAAATTCCAATTCCAATTCCATGGACTTGCATTTTATCCAAGGGGGGGGGAAAAAAAACTGTCAATATTTATACTGATAGTAAACATGTCTTAGGAGTAGCTCATAATTCTTAAATGCTGTGGTACCAATGTGTTTTCCTTAGTAAATAAAATTAAAAATTGCCTCTATATAATCAATGGATATAATAGTTTTACCTGTTGCTTTAGCTATTATTAAGATTCTTGGGCATTTCAATCTTGACTCTCTGGGACTTCAGGGAAATCATCTTGTTGACATTTTCTCAAGGAATTCTGCTCTTAAAGTGATCGACAGCAGTCAGATTTTTCATGCTCCAAAAGTACATTTTTCTAATGATAATTTAGAAAAACTGGCTAGAGAAGCCAGACAATCAGCCTCTGAAAAGTAAAAACAAGATTGGAAAATCAACAATTTTTGCTTTGATGAAAATAGAAAGCTCTGGTTTGGATAAAATAGCAGCTCAATTCTACCAGAGACTCTAAAATTCTTACTCCTAACCACTATATGTCTACAGACAGAATGATAGTGACCATTGGTTTACTGACAAAATGGTAGCCTTTGTGTACTAATATTAATAAAGGAAAATGACATAATAGGAAAGACTAGGAATCTATTCACAAAAAAACGGAGGTACCAAGAGAATCTTTTATGCAAAGATGGGCACAATAAAGGACAGAAACAGCAAGGATCTAACAGAAGTAGGTGAGGTTAAGAAAAGGTAGCAAGAATACACAGAAGAACTATACAAAAAAAAAAAAAAAAGTTTTAATGACCCAGATAACCACCTTATGTGATCATTCACCAGAGCCCAACATTGAGAAGTGTGAAGTCAAGTGAGCCTTAGGAAGCATTGCTATGAACAAAGCTAGTGGAGGTGATGGATTTCCAACTGAACTAGTTCAAATCTTAAAGAATGATGTTGTTAAAGTGTTGTACTCAATGTGCCAGCAAATATGGAAAACTCAGCAATGGCCACAGGACTGGAAAAGGTTATTTTTCATTCCAATCCCAAAGAAAGGAAATGCTAAAAAATGTTAAAACTATCACACAATCGTGCTCACTTCACATACTAGCAAGGTAATGCTCAAAATACCTTAAACTAGGGTCAAGTAATGTGAACCAAGAAATTTCAGATACACAAGATGGATTTAGAAAAGGCAGGGGAGCCAAAGAGAAAAATGCCAACATTTGCTGAATTATAAAATAAGCAAGAGAATTTCAGGAAAAAAAAAAAAAAAAACCTCTACTTCATTGAGTACACTAAAGCCTTTTATTGTATAGATCATAACAAACAGTGGAAAATTCTTAAAGAGATTGTAATACCATCATCTTACCTGCATCCTGAGAAACCTGTATGCAAGTCAAGAAGCAACAATTAGAACCAGACAAGAACAACAAACTGGTTCAAAATTGGGAAAGGAATACATCAAGGCTATATTTTGTCACCCTGCTTATTTAATTTCTATGCAGAGTACATCATGCAAAATGCTGGGCTAAAAGGATCACAAGCTGGAGTCATGAGTGCTGGGTTAAATATCAATAACCTCAGATATTCAGGTGATATTCTAATGGCAGAAAGTTGAAGAAGAACTAAAGAGCTTCTTGGTGAAGGTGAAACAGAAGACTGGAAAACCTGGCTTAAAATTTTACATTAAAAAAACTAAGATCATAGCATCTGGTCCCATCACTTCATGGCAAATAGATGGGGAAAAAGTAGAAACAGAGGCAGATTTTACTTTGTTGTTTTCCAAAATCACTGTAGACAGTGACTGCAGCCACTAAATTAAAAGGACTTTGCTCCTTGGAAGAAAAGCTATGGCTAACCTAGACAGTGTACTAAAAAGCAGAGCTATCATTTTGCCAACAAATGTCCATATAATGAAAGCTTTGGTTTTTCCAGTAGTTATGTATGGAAGTGAGTTAAATTGTAAAGAAGGCTAAGCACCAAGGAATTGATGCTTTTCAACTGCAGTACTGGAGAAGACTCTTGAGAGTCCCTTGGATGGCAAGGAGAACAAACCAGTCAATTCTAAAGAAATCAACCATGATTATTAATTGGAAGGACTGATGCTTCCAATTTGGCCACTTGATGGGAATAGCCGACTTTTGGAAAAGATCCTGATGGGGGGAAGGATGGAGAGCAATAGGAGAAGGGGACGACAGAGGATGATTGACATTACTAACTCAATGGACTTGAGTTTGAGCAAACCCTGGGAGATGGTGAAGGACAGGGAAGCCTGGCATGCTACAGCCGATGGCATCCAAAAAGTTTTACATGACTTAGTGACTGAACAACAACAACAGTTAAGAAGCCCACGAAAAAGTACCTACCTCATTTGTCCCACTTCTCTGAAGATAACCCAGGGAAGCCTGTTCATAATACTCCCTGGCATACTAAACTGTACAATGCACAGTTCAAGTTCTGACAAATATGTTTCCTCAAACATCCTCCCTCTCATGGATGCAAATATGTTTTAATCATGGAGTTTGTTTTCATACTAGACTGAAGCCTTCCCTTGCAGACAGGGGTTGGCTTCTTCTGTGGTGAATATCTTTTTGTCAAAGATTTACCAATATCTGGGGAAATCCTGTCTAATTTCATAGTGATAAAGGAACCAATTTTCCTGACCAAATGCTTCAATAAATCTGTTCTGTTTGGCCAATTTTTTTTTATTTTATTTTATTTTTATTTTATTTTTATTTTTTTTAATTTTATTTTATTTTTAAACTTTACAATATTGTATTAGTTTTGCCAAATATTGAAATGAATCCGCCACAGGTATACATGTGTTCCCCATCCTGAACCCTCCTCCCTCCTCCCTCCCCATACCATCCCTCTGGGTTGTCCCAGTGCACCAGCCCCAAGCATCCAGTATCGTGCATCAAACCTGGACTGGTGACTCGTTTCATACATGATATTATACATGTTTCAATGCCATTCTCCCAAATTTTAATTTCAATATTTTTTACCACCTTCAGTCTTCTGGTTTAGCTGAAGACTTCTGGTTTAGTTAATGGTTTATGAACATTCAATTGGCAAAATTTGTAGATGTCTTCCAAATATCTCAGCCAAAAACAATGCTGTTGGTCCTTCTATATCTCAGATGTATCCCTTTTGGAAGTCATATTTACTTTGAATTAGCCACAGAACACTCAATGTACTGCACTCCTGCTGCCTTTGACCTACATTAATCAAAAGAAAGATATTCCACTATTCTAAGGCCTAATGGCTTCTATTTAAATAACTGTGTTTTGGTAGAGCAATCTTTTAATAGTACACTCTCTGGAGATGAAGAACTTAAGCATCACAGCTGGCTCTGACACATCATCTAGCAACCTGAAAGTAAAGTTTTCCTGGAATTTAATCAGACAACATTTGATAAAAAAGTTTTCCCAAGATATTTGGATTAGGCCTCTTGGAACTTTATTACTAAACACTTGACGATTACAAAAACTTCAGATAATTTCTAATGTCTATGGTCTTGATAACATATATCTTTAAATTAAAAAATATCTGAGAGTTCTCCTTTCTATTCTACTTGTTATTCAAATGTGACCTCAGTAAGTTTCCAATCTTTGCACTTCCCTCAGATGTGAGATACCACATCCAGGAAAGGTTTTTCCTGATATTAAGGGACAAAATATTCCTGAATATTCATTGCAAGGACTGATACTGAAGTTGAAGCTCCAATACTTTGGCCACCTGATGCAAAGAACCGACTCATTGGAAAAGACCCTGATGCTAGGAAAGATGGAAGGGAAAAGGAGAAGGAGCAGGCAGGGGATGAGATGGTTAGATAGCATCACCAACTCAACGGACATGAATTTGAGCAACCTCAGGGAGATGGTGAAGGACAGGAAAACCTGGTGTGCTGCAGTTCATGGAATCACAAAGAGTTGGACATGACTGAGTGACTGAACAACAACAACAAAGGTGCAAAAAGTCACTGAAACTGGAAAACCTCACTCTTATTCAGCAATGAAAGTGAAAGTGTTAGTCACTTAGTGTGTTAAACTCTTTGTGATCCCATGGACTGTAGCCTGCCAGCTTCCTCTGTCCTTTCAGAGAAAACTTTTAATCAAAAGAGGAAAATGTAAAAACAAACAAAAAATATAATAAACAAACATCTCAGTTAAAGAGTCAGGAGACCAGAACAGGGAAGTTACGTGCCTTGCAATGATACGTATGTGCTAAATCACTTCAGTAGTGTTTGACTCTTTGCAACCCTGTGAACTGTAGCCTACCAGGCTCCTCTGTCTGTGGGGATTCCCCAAGCAAGAATACTGGAGTGGGTGGTCATGCCCTCCTCTAGGGGATCTTCCAAACCCAGGGATCAAACCTGAGTCTTTTATGGCTCCTACATTGGCAGGTGGGTTCACCATTAGTGCCACCTGGGTGCCCTTCAATGATAGCAGAGCTCAATAAGAGCAATAAAGACTCCTATTCTTTCCTGACAGACGATGAAAACCAGGGACTTCTTGTTTACTCTGGCACTCTGCCCCCATCAGCTTCCTTTTCCCCTCTATTAACGTCTTCTCCTTTAACTTACTGTAAAGAGACTTGCATGCGGCTTGTCATGGTTGCAGACCGTATATTTCAGTTCTCTGCCAATTCTGAATAAGTCTTTATCTTTACTGGAGAAATATCTGACAGTCTGTTTTAGGTCAATATTTGTCAGTCTTCTCTGTGTACTAGAAATGAAGATGAAAGAATATAATGCAAAGGGGTTTTCTGATCTCAACTGAAACTGGAAAAACCTTTATCTACATGAATTCAGTTACTTTAGAAGTGAAGTGTATGTGGTCATTGTTTTAGTCCTTAGCACAATAATTAAGGGTCAAGGGATGGTATAACATTCAAAATTTGCTGATAGCCAACAAATTTCTAGAAATTACAATGAGACAACTAAACTAATTGACTTGAAAAGCCAAGATCATTTAGAATTGACACACAGTCCCATTTCTCACTTGATAGTCATGAAAAATCAAAACCTTGATAAAAGTCATAAAATTAACTTCATTTATCAGTCCTATAGTCCACCTGCAATCTAACTTGATTATAGGGGACACAGACACTTTTTCAGGAGGCCACATCTATTAAATGACATGTGCCTATTATCATTTCTCACATTTCCCACAGATAAGTATGCTAAAATATATAAATATAAATATTTTGAGAGAATTAGCTTAACTCTAAGCTAACAATAATTACTAGGGACCTGAAATATTATTGTGAGGTGCCAATTAGAGTGTGAATTTGTGGGAGTTGACCCTCTGATCTTTTGACACTAATCTCTGATTACTTTTGCAGTTTCTGAAAATATCACAAAAATAGATATTTTAACATTTGCTTCATAGCTCATAAGTGATATTTGGTGTTAAGAAACAACTGTAAGTCAATGGAAACCCTCCCATATCAGCATTATCATTGACATTACCATTCTTGATGAAATATTAAAATTATTTTAATCATCAAAATCTTGAAATCACAGATATAAAAACAACCTTCGTTATTCCTATTCAGCTCTACAGATTAGGTAGTGAAAAACAAAATGTGCACATTTCTAGAAAATAACATAAAATGGTGACTAAAATATTACTTTTGTTACAAATAAAATAATCTGGTATGGTAGATAAAATAATGCTCCTCCAAGATATTTCTCATGAATTTTCTGAATCTATAAGTATATTACATTACAAGGGAATCAGAACTTTGCAGATATAATTAAGTTCAACAACCTTGGTTGTTGTTGTTGTTGTTTTTTCCCCTCAAACCATAATGGAAACATCTTGGATTATCCAGGTGGGGCCAATCTAAACCCATTAATCCCTAAAAGGGGAAAATTTTCCCAAACTTGGTATGAAAAGAGCTGAAGAAAGGGAACACTTTCTTCAGAATAGGGAACATCAGAGAGACACTATGTTGCTAGATTTGTAAACATGGAAGAAATCCATGAGCTGAAGAATGTAATTGGTCTCTAGAAGGTGGAGGAGGCAAGAATGTGGATTCTGGTCCCAGATCTCGAGAAAAAAACATCTATGCAGACACATTGATTTTTTGCCAGTGAGACCCATTTTATAGGTTGACCAACAGAAATGGAATATGATCAATTTAAGTCAAAATTTTTGTTGTAATTTGTTACAGCAAAAAAATAGAAAATTATGTTCGTTTATATTAGTATAGCATCTGATATTTGGAGTATTACTGATGAGGATAACATACTCCAAGTGAAGAGAGAAAACACAATGCTATAAGAACCCGTTTGCTTTTCTTGTAGAAACAGAAGAGCAGAGTTTATACCGTTGCCCCAGTAATAAATCCATTCTTATACTTTATGCCACAGTATGGTTCACAAAGTCCAAAACTTCAAGCCATCTCACATAATATCATATTGGTCCATCACCTGAATGTTATCATGCTAATGTTCATAGGACCTAGAGAGCAACAAGGAGTAAGCACTATATATATATATAATTACCTGAATGTTGCTGCTGCTAAGTCGCTTCAGTCGTGTCTGACTCTGTGCGACCCCATAGACAGCAGGCCACCAGGCTCCCCCATCCCTGGGATTCTCGAGGCAAGAACACTGGAGTGGGTTTCCATTTCCTTCTCCAATGCGTGAAAGTGAAAAGTCAAAGTGAAGTCACTCAGTCATGTCCGACTCTTAGCGACCTCATGGACTGCAGCCTACCAGGCTCCTCCGTCCATGGGATTTTCCAGGCAAGAGTACTGGAGTGGGGTGCCATTGCCTTCTCCGACCAGAATGTTAGAAGATAAGAAAGACATTTCATGAAAAAAGTTGTTACTTCATTAAGTTAGTGGTGCAATGAAGTATTATAATTTATATATGGTGTACACATTGTTGCTTAGTAAGCCTCCCTACATCTAAGGAAGAGGATTTTGGAGGCAGGATATAAGGTATTTTCTGATGGAATCCATTTTCTTAATATTTTAAGTATCCAGCTTTTAAATACAGTTCAATATAAGAGGAAAATCTAGTACCGTTCCATGTTTCCAAGGGAAAGTATTTGTAATTATGGCTTTATGATCTTGTATATCCTACAAAGTAAAAATGGTGGCATATTGCAGAGTTAGGAAGTATCACAGAGGAGAACTGTAAAAAGGAAACCAATGACTTTTGATCAAGATCCAGCATTATTCAGTAAGACTATCTTCTACTATTGAAAATTCTCTGAAATAGTTTTGAGACTTTAGTAGACACTAAATGTCTAAATAATTCAGATTAGGATGTTGATCTAAATTAATAATTAGTTAATAATAATAATTTAGATTGAATTTAGGCACTAAATAATCATTTGGTAATCATGTGATTAGGGACCCTATCACAAATTAATATTAATTAATCTAATAGTCATAATGTCATAATGTCATAGTCATAATGTCAGGTAAGTCCTATAACACTGGATCAAAAGGTATAAAAAAGATAGGCCTTGTACAATGCTTGAATGAAGTAATAAGTTTCACATATACAAATGTACTATCTGATAGGTATAACCCCACAAAATGGCTGTCAGAAAAACTTGTTTGATTTGCTTGCCATCAAGTACATTGTGACATTGATGAATGTCACTCAAGGATGTGGTGTATATATGTTATTGATGACTTTTGTACTTTATCTCCCACAGTCAGTGCATGGGTTATCACCTTTTGTGTTAGAGAGTGGAACACTACAGCTATTTTAAGGATGAAGTGATTATTACAGGTGTCAAAAATAGAAAAATTAAACATACCAAATCAATGATTAATAACAGCTTATTTTGCATATAAAAAGACTTTGAGAACTGGGAGCTTGCAAATTCAGAGACTGATATGAAGCTTAGCAGCATGAAGTTATGAGATGACTTATAAAGTGAAAATAGAAAATTATTAACTTTTATGATGATTGGTTATTACAATGGTGATTGATTGAAAGCAATTTTGTCATACCATTTTTAGAAAGATGACTTAAGGTTTTCTTTATGAATTGCACAGGCTTTTATAAGAAACAACCTAAGGTAAGCTTTTATTATGCTCATGAAATAAGCTAGACTTAGTTTTGCAGCATAGCTTACATAGTTTGGTTTGTTCAAGGCATTCTAAAGTCCAGCCTCCATTTTATATTTAATTTTAACACAGGTTTACTAATGGGCAGTTTACAAAAATCATTTAATATTTGGAGAAGCCAAATCCTTCCAGGAACAACTCCTAAAACACTGCATACTCAACTGCCATTGTAACCACATAGTACTGCTGTTACCCTCAGTAACAAAATTGATTTTATATCTCCTGAGTGTTCCTCATGTAATTAACTTCCATGTGGTGGTGTTCTAGAGGACAGACAGGCTTTGAAATAAAATTATATTATTATTTTTATTTTGTTTTTGAAGAGCAGAATTTATACTGTGATGAGCTATCAAAATATAGTAATCTCATGTTCAAATTTTGTTTCCTATATGTCATTCTCCAATAAAAGGAATCAGGATTTCTTGAAGAAAAAGCTGATTCTATGGCCCGGGTAAGGAAAATGCACAAGTCTGGAATATCTTGCAGTGCAAAATGGAAGGAAATAAAAAGCTGAAGGGAGGAAAAGAAAGAAACTGGGGTACACAGAGATTACCTGAAAGAACTCTCAATGCCCAGGGATGAAAATATTTGAACAATTAAAAAAATACGATATTAGATTATAAGTCAGATGGTATAATAAATACTCATGATCCTGCATGATATTGATTGAATAAATAAATGGACCCTCCAAAAAAATTTTTTTTCTTAGAGAAAAACTAGAACTATTGTAAACAGTTACTTCATTCTTTCAAGGAGTGGAGCTTAATTCTCCTCATCTTGAGTATGGGTTGAATATAGTGACTTATTTTCAAGCGAGACTATAGTATAGAACTATAAATAGCTCCAAATACTAAGTTCAAACTATAGTATAGTATAGAAAGTGGAAAATAAATAGCAAAGTGAAGAAACTTGTCAAACACTACCTTAAGCAAGTGATCAAGGTTACCATCACCAGCAATGAGTAATACTGACATCATTAGGTTTCATGAGAAAAACATCAGATACACAAAATTGAGAAACATTTTACAAAATACTTGACCAGTATTCTTCAAAATCGTCAAGGTTGTAAGAAACAAGTAAAGACTGAGAAACTGTTAAATGCAAGATGGTATCCTGGATTAGGTTATGAAACAGTAATAGGATTACTAGAAATATGGTAAAATCTTGGTAAACTAAGATTTACATGACAATATCTTAGTTAATGACAATGTCTTAGTTTTGGAAGATGGTTATGATTATACAGCATGTAACATTAGGGGACTCTTGTGGTAGGAAATCTGTACATTGTTCAACTTTTCTTTAAAAGTAAAAGATTTTCATATATCAACATGAATCTGCCACAGGTATACACGTGTTCCCCATCCTGAACCCTCCTCCCTCCCCATACCATCCCTCTGGGTCATCCCAGTTCAAAGCAAACAATTATTTTTAAAAAACACAGAGGACGTCTTGCAAAAATTTTGTGCTGCCAGCATAGATCTTTAATATGAAAGATACAAAGATAAGGAATATAGTTTGAAAGAAAAAGTAAAGTTCCCAGACATCCAAAGAAGCAGATCAATGGCGAGACATATTAATAATGTTCAAGTACTAGAAAGATGATTTACAAAATTTTGCTATTGGAGTCTGTGACAACTTTAATCCAAAACAAACTTTTATTTTTAGATTACAAGAAGTAGGGCCTACAGTATTCCCTATTGAATATTTCTGTGATGTCAAATTACATTATCACATGCAGTCCAAAAAATAAAACATATACCATTAAACAAGCTGTAATTTTCCATCAGTGAGGGATTAATAAGAACATGTAAAGTCAACAGAGTTGGGTTTAGTATATGCTATAGCAAACAAGACCTCATAATATAGGGCACTCTGGATCATCTTGGTGGCAGTTTAGTGGCTAAGTCATGTCTGATTCTTGAGATCCCATAGACTATGACCTGCCAAGCACCTCTGTTCAGGGGATTTTCCAGGCAAGAATACTGGAGTAGGTTGCCATTTCCTTCTCAAGAGAATCTTCCCAATCCAGGAATGGAACCTGGGTCTCCTGCATTGCAGGCAAATTCTTTGCCGGCTGAGCTATAGGGAAGTCCTTTTTAATAAAGTTTGAAGGACAGAATTTGGTTATGAAATGCTTTTGTCAGAGACTTTAAGAATGTATAAACTAGAGAGTTAGAAGAGTTAGTGATCTAGTCTTTAGAGCACATGAGGCCATGGAGAGTCACTGTAACATTTTATTGGGGTATATGTATCTAATGAACTAGAAAGAATTTAAACTAGGTCTGTGATGAACATCATCGCTTGGTATGAAACAGTTCATCTGCCTTGTAAATTATAATGCAATCCATTATGAAAAGTTCTGGTTTCTGTTACATGTCTTAATTCACCCCGACTGTTTAGTTGACAGAAGGACTATTTTTCACTTTATCAAAGCCATCGAACACAGCAGAAGATTAAACAATGAAGCAAATGCAATTTTAAATGCTTTGAAATAAACCTGTTATGTATGCCAGGTGCTGCTTTATCCAGTATTAATGTGGTTTTTAATCCAGGAAAGTCCTTGTGTTTGTATGTTGTCATGATTTAGAATAGAATTAGCCTGGAGCTATGTTTATGACAATAAAAGTCTATTTTGCTATAGTGCTTACCTATTCCACAAATACAAAATTGCTTTTTTTTAAAGAACCCTAGGAACTCTAAATATTTTTCCTCTAATAACCTGTATTATTTTCAAATATAGCTAAATAATCTATAATCTATAGCAATCCTTTATTTGCTTTACAATTTAATTTTTATGTCACCTTGTGTCTTTTGACTAGAGCATTCACATTAGCAACCTTTGTTTATATGTTTAACATATTAAGGTTAACAAGTTTTACTCTGCATGTTTATGATTCCAAGCAGAAGGACAGGATGTTTTATGCTTATTCTGAAGCAATGATTGACATCTACTTAATTCTCAGTAAACACTGTTAATCAGGTGATTGTAGGATGAGTGAATGGAAGGGGTCAGGTGGAGAGAAATTTAAGGTGTACTCTCAGATGGTAAAGCATAGGGACCAGAAGATAGAAATAATAAATTAATATTCTTAACGCTAACACTGTTATGTTCTTACCTGCTTTATGACTTAAAAAAATTGGTAAGTGAACACTGAAATAATTAGTTGTAAGTCATATATACCATATAGACTATACTGAGTTATGAAAAAAAGACAAAAATGCCTTATTGTATTCAATTTATTTTTCTTTGCACTAAGGAGAAAATGATGCTCCCTCAGTGGCTCAGTGGTAAAGAATCTGCCTGCAATGTAGAAGAGATGTGGGTTTGATCTCCAGATCAGGAAAACCTCCAGAGGAGGAAATGGCAAACCACTCCATTATTCTTGCCTGAAAAGTCCCAAGAACAGAGGCGTGTTATAGGCTACAGTCCATGAGGCAGCAAAGAGCTAATGCAGGAGACACAACTGAACAATTAAGCACAAGGTGAAAATTATAATTAAGCCTTGAAACTATTGCTGAAAATGTATGTGAATAAATATTTGAATAATTAATTCTTTTTTTCTATGGATTTTTTTATACCTGTAGGAAAAATTAATCTATGGTTCAGAGCAGAAATAACAATTAAGAAGGCAAAATTTTCAATGAGTTTTTGATTCCCTGAAATCCAGAAAACTTTTTATGTACAGAGTTTCCTGTTTTAATACTTTGCTTTTCCCATATAAATTGATTCTCTGGGGAAGAAGTCATAATTGAGTAATATGCCCTTTTCTCAATCTTAGAATAGTTATTCTATATCAGTATTTGAATAACTATTAGCACACAAGCAAATATTATCCTTAAATTGTATTAGAACACAGAAATCAAACTCTGGGGCTTCCCAGGACGCGCCAGTGATAAAGAACCTGCCTGCTAATGCAGGAGACATAAGAGACTTGGGTTCTATTCCTGGGTTGGGGAGAGGCCCTAGAGAAGGAAATGGCAACCCACTCTAGTAATTTAAATTTTCCACTATCTTTTTGAAATCAGAAAAATCCTGAAAATTTTCACATTTACCTTACAGATCATCGTAATGTTCTCTTGTCAACAGTGTCAACATGGTTATAACACATCCTAGAAACTTAACTTTGTTTCATCTGAAGCATAACCTATTTTGTACTCACTCAGTACAGAACTCATTAAGTGAAACTCTTGAACATTGGAATGTTTTAACCTCCTGATTGTTTTCTCAAGTTCAACCCACATCCATATATATTTAATATATATGATTTTGGAACCCCAAAAAATAAAGTCGGCCACTGTTTCCACTGTTTCCCCACATTAAAAATAAATCAAGAAGTATTAATACAGGAAAAAGAAAGATTTTAAAAATTTATCTTTATATACTGCTAAGTCACTTCAGTCGTGTCTGACTCTGTGCAACCCCATAGATGGCAGCCCACCAGGCTCCCCCATCCCTGGGATTCTCCAAGCAAGAACACTGGAGTGGGTTGCCATTTCCTCCTCCAATGCATCAAAGTGAAAAGTGAAAGTGAAGTCGCTCAGTCATGTCCGACTTTTAGCGACCCCATGGACTGCAGCCTCCCAGGCTCCTCCATCCATGGGATTTTCCAGGCAAGAGTACTGGAGTGGGGTGTCATCATCTTCTCCGATCTTTATATACTATATTATATTAATTAGATAGCATTATTACAAATTATTGTCTAACTATTCATATTACATAATAGACATATTTCTGTTAATACATTTTTTAAATGTGGAACCAATTTGTATGGTTTAAATCAATACCAGTTCAGAGAATAGTTACCAATTATTCAGTATATACAATGAAAGTGGTCCTGTACTTGTTATTTATATATATATATATCTGTGTGTGCATATATATGTATATGTGTGTATATATAACACACACACAAATATATGTATATACCTGTATATATATATATATATGTATACATAATATAAATATGAATGTGTATAATTTATATATGTATCTATGTATGTATATATGTATATGTATATATGTGTGTGTGTACATATATATATATATTTTTTTGAAGGTTTAAATATATTTTATCCTGCAATATGTCTATGCAAGAACATATAGTCCTTTCCTGACATTTTAAAAAAATCAATACGTGTTCTGTATTCTCATACTATGTTTCTTTGCAAACAGACACAGAGGTAGAAGCAAATGTTTTGTTTTGAGGAATAAAATTTAGTTTTTATAAAGAGAAACATCCTATGATAATTGAAATGCTTAGATTCCCTTGACATAGATGAAATTCTATGTGTAACTCTTCACTTCATTAAACCACTGCAGACACTGCCAGATTTGGGTAAAGAATTGGAAATGATATACTTTGGGAAAGATTTTAAGCAGGCACAATTTAATGTTATAAGTTGGACTTATTCCAAGGTGCTGAAATATTTATGTGTTGTTTCTGCTGTCAAGTAACTTGCTACATGTGAATGTTATTTGGACATATAATCATTGACTGTTAGGTTGCTAAGTTATTGTACAAGTAAAGAAAGTTGAAATCTTTACTTTATAGTCAGTTGAATTTGATGCACTTTGACTTTCAGATAATATTCTTACTGTGCTTCAAGAAGAATAATCTTAAACTGAGCCTCCAGGTATCCACATAGATACGATGCCCAAAAGGAACAGAGATGCCTGAGATGTTATTTGCAGAGGATACTTTAGTTGCAGGGAGACTCAAAAGAGCCAATTGATATCATCCAGTTTAAAAACAGACAATGAGAAAGGAAAGGAGAGAAGTATTGTGGAAAAAGAGTAAAAGAAAAAGGCAAAGAATATAGGAGAAGGAATTATACATTCATAACATCCTTATAGGCTTCCCTGTTGGCCCAGCTGGTAAATAATACACCTGCAATGCAAGAGACCTGGGTTTGATCTCCGGGTTGGGAAGATCCCCTGGAGAAGGGAAAGGCTACCCATCTCCAGTATGGAGAATTCCATGGACTATATAGTCTGTGGGGTAGCAAAGCATCGGACATGACTGAGTGACTTTCACTTCATTTCAACATCCTTATTACTTTACTAGACTTAAGAGATGAATTCAGTACAAAGTTATAAAATAACAGTGCGAGTTACAAGCAAGATCATTCCAATTATAATCATGATTATTATGATAAATTACTTACAGGACAATGAGAAATCCTTGAATTTTAAAAGATATGTAACAATATTATAAGAACATCTATGTTGTCATTTACTCTTCTCAGACAAAAGTAGAATATACCGCAAAAGTTAAATCTCTCCACCTTAACTTCTTTCCAGAGAATATTTAATAATCTAAATTTTAAAGTTAAGATTCTTTTTTTTTATTTTTAGAGATAAAATAAATCATATTTTTTAGCTGTCTCCTTGAAGAAAATAATTCATTGCACTTCCTTTAGTTTTTTTAATTTTATTATTATTATTATTTTAATAATGAATATTAGTGACAAGTCCACAACCTAAAGTATGCATGGACCAAAATTTCTGCTTGAATTCAGTCATATTATCAGAGGAGATATTGAGCAAAATTTTAAAAATGTATATATAATTTAACCTATGTGTCTAGGAAAGTATATCACGATGGAGGACTATATATCAAGAAATGAATTAGCCAATTAATTAACAAAAGAATAAAACTCAGTTTCTATTTAACAGCATTAAATGAATCACTATATAATATACCATGTATATATTTAGATGTTTTAAGTATTAGTTCCCTCATGTAAAAAGTTATTTTTTATTTTATTTTTTATATATGTGAGTTAATTTTTGCTAAGTTTTTTATTCTCTATTATCTAGATCAAGTTTCAATGTGTTTTTCTTTTTATTATAAAGTTTCCATGGTCAACATAACAACATAAAAGCTTTGTCTTAATTGCCTAAAATAGGTTTGAAATTACTGACCTCAATTTCACACATTTTATCTTTAAAAATTAACAGAGAGTCTTTTTATGAGATTAATCACATTATCTCCATCATGAATATTTTGAAGTAGAGCCTCTCAGGTTTTTAACTCTCAATAATAAATGAAACTACATTAACAATTGTTTTAAGATACATGAAAGTACCTTTCACATGCTCATGTTAATAGCACAGTCCAAAAGAAAATGTTCTCTATTTCCTAAAATCTCTTTCTGGCTCGTGTTTTCTTTCTTTCTTTCTTTTTATTTTTAATGTAAAGATATAGTTGATATGCATTATTATGTTAATTCCAGGTATATTACTTAATGATTTGACATTTGCATACATTTTGAAATGATCACGTGTCTAAAAACCATCTGTCTACATTAAAAGCTGTTAAAATATTATTGATCACTTTCAAATTATTGTTTATGGTTTTCTTGGGATAAACACCCAGAAATGAAATGGCTGGATCATATGGCAGTTCCTTTTTTAATTTTTTTGCAAAAACTGCACAATGGTTTCATAGTGGTTGCACCAATTGACATCCCACAAACAGTGCATGATGGTTCCCTTTTGTTTACATTCCAGTCAATAAGTTTTATAGCTTAGCTTTTTGATGATAGGCATTTTGATGGGTATGAGGTGGTAGCATTTCATTGTCATTTTGATTTGCATTTCCTTGATGATTAGTGATGCTCAGTGTTTCTTCACGTGTTTATTGATTATCTCTGTGTTTTCATTGGAAGAAAAAAGCTCTGTTTTGGTCTGATGGCCAATTTTTAATCAAATTGTTGGTCTTTTGATGTCAAGATGTATCCTTTCTTTGAATATTTTAGATATTAACCCCTTACTGGATACATTGTTTTCAAAGATCTTCTGCCTTTCAGTAGGCTGCCGTTCTTTTGGATTGATAGTTTATTTGGCTGTGCAAGCTAAAAGATTTTTAGTTTAATGTGGTCCATTTGTTTATTTTTGCTTTGTTTCCCTTACCTGATGAGACATATACCCCCTCATCCCAAATAATACTAAGACCAGTGGTAAAATCACACTATAAACAAACATAGATGGTATTGCACAAATACAGACTTATAGATCAAAGAAACATAATTTAAATTATAAAACTGCTATATACAAAACAGATAAGCATCAAGGGTTTACTGTTATAGCACGGTGTATTATACACAATGTCTTGTATTAACTTATAATGAAATATAATCTGTGAAAAAAGGCTAAATAAAAAGTGTACTTTCTAAGTTTTCTTCTAAACGTTTTATAGTCTTAGGTATTACATTTAATTGTTTAATCCCTTTTGAGTTTCTTTTTGCATATGGTGTAAGAAAATATTTCAATTTGGTTCTTTTGGGTGTAGCTGTTCAATATCCATAACACCATTTATTAAGGAGGATGTGTTTTCTCCATTATATATTTTTGCCTCCTTTGTGGTAGATTAATTGATCATGTAAGTGTGGGTTTATTTATAGGCTCTTTATACTATTCCTTCATTCTATGTGTCCGTTTTTTGTGCCAGTATCACACAGTTTTGATTACTATAGATTAGTACTATAGTTTGAAAGCCCGGAGTGTGATATCTTCAGTTTTGTTCTTCTTCTCAAGAAATTGTCATGGCTATTTAGGGATTTGTGAGTTTCCATATAAATTTTAGAATTATTTATTCTAGTTCTAAGAAAAATTCCACTAGTATTTTGAAAGGGATTTCATTGAATCTGTATATTGCCTTGGATAGCATGACTATTTCAACAATATCAATCCTTTCAATCCATGAGCACACGTTTATTTTCCATTTGTTAGTGCAGACTTCTGTTTCTTTCATCAATGACATGATTTTCTAAGCACAGCTATCATACCTTCTTAATTATATTTATTTTTAGGTATTTTATTCTTTAAAGTACAACCATAAATTGGATTGCTTTCTCAAATTATCTTTAAGAAAGTTTGTTTTTGCTGTGAAGAAATGCAACAAAATTCTGTATACCAACTTTGTATCCATCTAGTCAAGGCTACGGAGAAGGCAATGGAAACCCACTCCACTACTCTTGCCTGGAAAATCCCATGGGCAGAGAGGTGCCTGGTGGGCTGCAGTCCATGGGGTCACTAAGAGTCTGACACGACTGAGCAACTTCACTTTCACTTTTCACTTGCATGCATTGGAGAAGGAAATGGCAACCCACTCCAGTGTTCTTGCCTGGAGAATCCCAGGGACAGGGGAGCCTGGTGGGCTGCCGTCTATGGGGTCACACAGAGTCGGACATGACTGAAGTGACTTAGCAGCAGCAGCAACAGCAGCAGTCAAGGCTATGGTTTTTCCAGTGGTCGTGTATGGATGTGAGAGAACTCAACAGCAGCAGTCAAGGCTATGGTTTTTCCAGCGGTCCTGTATGGATGTGAGAGAACTCCATTGAACTATAAAGAAAGCTGAGTGCCAAAGAATTGATGCTTTTGAACTGTGGTGTTGGAGAAGACTCTTGAGAGTCCCTTGGACTGCAAGGAGATCCAACCAGTCCATCCTAAAGGAGATCAGTCCTGGGTGTTCTTTTGAAGGACTGATGCTAAAGCTGAAACTCCAATACTTTGGCCACCTGATGTGAAGGGCTGACTCATTTGAAAAGACCCTGATGCTGGGTAAGATTGAGGGCAGGAGGAGAAGGGGATGACAGAGGATGAGATGGTTGGATGGTATCACCGACTAGATGCAAATGGTTTGGGTGGTCTCCAGGAGTTGGTGATGGACAGGGAGGCCTGGGGTGCTGTGGTTCATGGCGTTGCAAAGAGTCAGACAGGACTGAGCAACTGAACTGAACTGAACTGAATTTTATATCCAGCAACTTCATTAAGTTCATTTATTAATTAAAAAAAAATTTGCTGAGTTTTAAAATTTTTTCTCTATATGTCATCTACAAATGGGGATAGTTTTACGTTTTTCTCTCCAATTTAGATTCCTTTTTTCTTGCGTGATTGCTCTGGCTAGAACGTTTCTACTTTGTTATATAAAACTGATAAAAGTAGCTATCCTTATTGTGTTCCTGAACTTAGAGGATATACTTTCATTGTTTTTTTTTTCTTTTTTTCATCATTAAGTATGATGTGGTGTAGATGTGTCTAATGTGGCTTTTATTATGCTGAGATATGTTTCTTCTCTACCAAATTATTTTATTGTTTTTTTTATCAAGAATGGTTGTTGTTTTTTTGTCCAAAGCTTTTCTGCATTTATTGAGATAATCACATAACATTTATTATTCAATTTGTGAAAATCGTGAATTATATTGATTGATTTGCAAACACTGAACCATCCATATTTATACCCCTAGGATAAATTACATGTGATCATGGTGTGTGATCTTTTCAATGTGTTACTGAACTCAGTTTACTCATATGCATATTTGTTCATCAGTGAAACTGAACTGTAATTTTCTTTTTTTGTTTTATCTTTATCTAGTTTCATTATGAGAGTGATGATAGCCTTGTAGAATGCATTTGGAAGTATTTCTTTCTCTGCAGCTATTTGAATAGTCTGAGAAGAATGGGTGTTAACTTTTCTTTTAATGTTTGGTAAAATTCACCTGTTAATTCATCTGATCCAGGACTTTAGTTTGTTGCTAGTGTTTTTTAATGCTAATTTAACTTTATTACTGGTAATTGGTATATTCATATTCTCTAATTCCTCCTGGTTCAGTTTTAGGAGATTATATGTTTCTAGGAATTTGGTTTTTCTAGGTTTTCCATCTTAGTGACATATAGTTGTTTTAAGTACTCTCTTATGATCTTTTGTATTCCTGTGGTGTAGGTTGTAACTTTTCCTTTAATTCTGATCTTATTTTCTTTGTTCTTAATGAGTTGGCTAAATTTTGCCAATTTTATTTTTCTTTCAATTAACCAGCTGTTAGTTTCATGATATTTTCAATTATGTTTTAGTTTCTATTTCTGCTCTGATTTTAATAATTTCTTTCCTACTCTGAAGTTTGGGTTTTGCTGGTTCTTTTTTTCTTTTCTACTTCCTTTGGTATAAGATTATACTATTTATTTGAGGTTCTCTTACTTCCTGAAGAAGGCTTGTGACACTAAAAACTTCCCTCTTAGAACTATCTTTCCTGTGTTCAATAAATTTTGGATCATTGTGTTTTCATTTTTATTTTTCTAGTTTTTTTTAAAAATTGCTTTCTACTTTATTCTATAAACAATTGATTATTTAGTAGTATATGTTTTTAGCCTCCACTTGTTTGACCTTTTTACAGTTATTTTCTTGCAGTTGATTTCTAGTCTCATAGTGTTTTAGTTAAAAAATATGCTTGATATGATTTCAATATTCTTGAATTTTTTGAAATTTATTTTGTGGCCTAGTATGTAATCTATCCTGGAGATGTTCCATATGCTCTTGAAAATAATATGCATTCTGTTGCTTTTGGATACAATGTTTTATATATATATACTTACATACACGTGTGTGTGTGTGGTATGTGTGTATGTGTGTGTGGCATGTGTGTGTGTGTGTATGTGCATGTATTATAGGCTTCCCTATATTGGTGCTTCAGTGGAAAAGAATCTGCCTGCAATCACGAAACACAGGAGACATGGGTTTGATCCCCAGGTCAGAAAGATCCCTTGCAAGAGGGCGTGGCAATCCACCCCAGTATTCTCACTGGGAAAATCCCATGAATAGAGGAAGTTGAGAGGCTATAGTCCATGGGGTCTCAAAAGAGTTGAACACAACTTAATGACTAACAATAACTATATATATGCATATGCATATGTTTGTGTGTGTGTATATATATATATATAATGAATCCATGTAGTCTAATGTGTCATTTTATATCTGTTTTCTTATTAATTTTCTGTCTAGATGATCTGACCTGTTCTGACCATTGATGTCAGAGAGTTGTCAAAGTCTCCTTCTATTATTGTGGTACTGTTAATTTCTCCATTTACATTTCTTAATATTTTCTTTATATTTATTTGCCTTTGTGTAGGGTACATATTTATTTCTGATTGATTTATTTTCTTCTTTGAATTTTCTCCTTATAACTATATAATATCTTTGTTTCTTATTACAATATTTGTTCATAGTATGTTTGTCTGATAGAAATATTGCTACCCCAACCTTCTTTTTATTCCATTTGTATGGAATACCTTTTCCCTGTCTTTCAGTCTCTGTGTGTCTTTAGATCTGAGGTGAGCTTCTTATAGGCTGCTTATAGATGACTCTTGTTTTATAAACATTCAGCCACTCAGTGTCTTTTGGTTGAAACTTTTAGTTTATTTATAAAGTAATCATTTATTGGTACGTACTTATTTTCAGTTCATTAATTGTTTTTCAGTTGTTTTTATAGTTCTTATTCTTCACTTCCTCATTATCTCACCTTATGAGTGAATGTCTATCTTTATTTTTATGTCTGGATTCCTTTCTCTTTGGTGTGTGTGTATCTCCTATAGATTTTTGGTTTTTGGTTGTTGTTGGTTAGTGTCTCAGTCATGTCTGAATCTTTTGTGACCCTATGGACTGAAGCTGACCACACTCCTCATTTCCCAGGCAAGTGTACTGGAGTTGATTGCCATTTCCTTCTCCAGGGAATCTTCCTGACCCAGGGATTGAACATACATCTCCTGCATTGAAAGCAGTTTCTTTACAGCTGAGCAACTTGGGAAGGGTATATACACACACAAACACACACACACATATTTCTTAAGTGATATCCTAAGTTCTAACACATTCTTGCAACCTTAAATTTTTACTTCCCACTCATTGTTGCTTTATCCTTCAGACTAGCTGTTTTTTTTTTTTTTTTTAGTATTTTTTTTAAATTTTATTTTATTTTTAAACTTTACATAATTGTATTAGTTTTGCCAAATATCAAAATGAATCCGCCACAGGTATACATGTGTTCCCCATCCTGAACCCTCCTCCCTCCTCCCTCCCCATACCATCCCTCTGGGTCGTCCCAGTGCACTAGCCCCAAGCATCCAGTATCGTGCATCGAACCTGGACTGGCAACTCGTTTCTTACATGATATTTTACATGTTTCAATGTCATTCTCCCAAACCTTCCCACCCTCTCCCTCTCCCACAGAGTCCATAAGACTGTTCTATAATCAGTGTCTCTTTTGCTGTCTCGTACACCAGGTTATTGTTACCATCTTTCTAAATTCCATATATATGTGTTAGTATACTGTATTTATGTTTTTCCTTCTGGCTTACTTTATAAATAGTGATATATTATATTTTTTTATGTTTGCCTTTATTAATGATATCTTTTTATTTCTAATTTTCATCTTTCTAGTTGCATTCTTTTTTCCCATTGAGAGGAGTCTTTTTAACATTTCTTGTAAAGCTGTTTAGTGATTCAAAACTATTTTAGATTTTGCTTCTATTAAACCTTTAATCTCTCCTTCAAATCTTAATTGCTGCCTTGTCAGATAGAGTATGTTTCACTGCAGGTCTTTTCCTTTTATCACTCTGACTGTATCATGCCACTCCCTCTGGTCTGCAAGTTTCACTGAATAATCAGATTTTAGTCCAGTGGGTGTTCCCTGTTTTGTAAATAGTTCTTTTTCTCGTTGCTTTTAATGTTCTCTCTTATTTTCTTTATTTTTTGCCATTTATATTATAATATGTCTTGGTGTGGATTTCTTTGGTTGATTTTGCTTGTGACTCTCTATGCTTCCTGGATGTGAATGTTCTTCCTTTTCCAGTTTGGGGAAGTTTTCAGCTATTATTTTTTTCAAATAATTAATCTGCTCATTTCTCTCTCTCCTTTCTGTCTAAGACTCCCATAATGTGGATGGTAGTACATTTGATTTACCTGGGGTGTCTTAGAGTAGCCTCATTTAAAAAAAATTTTTTTTTTTTCTGCTCAGATTAGGTGATTTACATTATTCTGTCTTCCAATTTGCTGATTTGTTTCTCTGTATCAACTAATCTATTGTTGATTCCTTCTAGTGTTGTTTTTGTTTCAATTATTGTATTATTTAACTTTGTTTCCTTCTTCTTTACATTTTATAACTTTTTATTAAAATTCTCATGTGTTCATCCTTTCTTCTGCTGATTGATAATCTTTATGATCATTATTTTGAAGTATTCATCAGGTAGTTTGCTTCTCTCTAAGCAAAGTTTGCTTATCTATCTCTTTTATGAGATTTCATTTTGATCTTTAATTTGGAACGTATTCCTCTGTATCCTCCTTTTTCCTGATTCTCTTTTACTGTCATGTATTAGATAAGATGGTTACATTTTCAAATCTTGGAGAAGTGACCTTATATAGAAGACATCTTATAGGACCCAGGTATGTATTCTCCTCTGGCCCACATAGCTATATACTCTACTGCTGCTACTGCTGCTAAGTCACTTCAGCCATGTCCAACTCTGTGCAACCCCATAGACGGCAGCCCACCAGGCTCCCCTGTCCCTGGAATTTTCCAGGCAAGAACACTGGAGTGGGTTGCCATTTCCTTCTCCAATGTATGAAAGTGAAAAGTGAAAGTGAAGTTGCTCAGTTGTGTCCAACTCTTCGAAACCCCGTGGACTGCAGCCTACCAGGCTCCTACATCCATGGGATTTTCCAGGCAAGAGTACCGGAGTGGGGTTCCATCACCTCTGCTGCTGCTAAGTCGCTTCAGTCGTGTCCGACTCTGTGCGACCCCATAGATTGCGCCCCACCAGGCTCCCCCATCCCTGGGATTCTCCAGGCAAGAACACTGGAGTGGGTTGCCATGTCCTTCTCCAATGCATGAAAGGGAAAAGTGAAAGTGAAGTCGCTCAGTCGTGTCCGATTCTTCACCCCATGGTCTGCAGCCTACCAGGCTCCTCCGTCCATGGAATTCTCCAGGCAAGAGTATTGGAGTGGGGTGCCATTGCCTTCTCCAGCAATCACCTCTAGGGTTACCCCAATTGTAGATACCATAGACTATTCTGTCCAGTAGGCTGACTAGTGTTAATATGTTTGTAGATAGAGCTGGCCTCTGGCCTGGCTCACAGCCAAGCTCTCTGAAGTGGTTGCTGCCAGTCAGCTCTTCTGTAGGGTTATGTCTCAGAGCAGCTGGCTGAGGGTCCTGGGGGTTCTGGGGTTGGTGTCAGCCTATTGCTGATTGACTAAGCCCCAAGCACTAATGACCAGAGGGATGAGTTCAAAATGGAATTTTCCTGTGCCAGTGTCACAAGATTAACAGGAAAAAAAAAAAGAAAGAATTTTAAAAGAAAAGATAGTTTAAAAGACTCTCAGTAAATCAAGTATAATACCACTTACATTATGGAAGTCTCAGAAAGAGAAAAAAATAAAATAAAAAAAGAGGCAGATTAATTATTTGAAAAAAAAAAAAGCTGAAAACTTCCCCAAACTGGAAAAGGGAGCACATGCAGGTCCAGGAAGCAAAGAAGGTCATAAACAAGATCAACCTAAAAAGGTCCACACCAAGACATATTATATAATGGCAAAACTTAAACAGAGAATATTAAAAGCAGCTAGAGAAAAGCTACTAGTTATAGAAAAGGGAACACCCATTGGACTAATATCTGATTATTCAGTGAAACTTTGCAGACCAGAGGGAGTGGCATAATATAGCCAGAGTGATAAAAGAAAAAGACCTGCAATGAAGCATCTATCCGACAAGGCAACGATTCAGATTTGAAGGAGAGTTTACTTTTACGTAGAAGCAAAAGCTAAGTTTAGCACCAAAAAACATTTTGGATGACTACAAAATGTCTTTTGCCAGTGCCAACTCACATTAGAGTGAGCTTCCCAAATGACTACTTCCAGTGTCTGTGTCCTCAGAGGAGTCCCAGTTGCCTCCTGCTCACTGCAAGACTCTTCATTATCAGCAGGTGAGCCCTAATCAGGCTCCTTTCATGTTACTTCCTCTCTTCTGGGTCATGGAATGTTCACCCTTTAGTAGTAGAGTCTCTGTTTCCTACTCCATCCTACTCTCTCATGTGCAAACCGTGCTGGCCTTCAGATGGTATTGGGATTCATCCTCCCAGGGCAGGAATCCCAGGCTGGGAGCCCAATGTGAGATTCAAACCCCTTTCTCCTCAGAGAGATCTACAATTGTGATCATCCTCCAGTACTTGGGTCACCTACCTAGAAGTGTGAGTCAACTACATCGCATCTCTGCCCCTTTTTCTTTTGTTGTGGTTTCTTTATATTTTTAAATGCAGTAAATCCTTTCCACTGATCTTCAAGTTCTTTTCAAGTACAATTGTTCTGTAAATAGGGTAATTACGGTTTGCCTTTGAGAAGAGGTGCTCTCAGAGTTTTCATGCTCTGCCATTTTTTTCCTGTATCACATCATCATTTCCTAAAGTACAAGCCTATTTATTTGTGCTGTTGAGGTTATGTGAATCATTGCTGCTTAGGAACACAGGATGTTAAAATAAAAAGACAGCACTTTATTGGGTATATAAACAGAATTCTGATTAAATCCTGACTCTTCCTTGTAACAGCTGCATGACCCTGAGCAAGGAACTTGACTTCTCTGATCCTTAATTTCTAAATGTGTAAATGGAGATAATAAAACCTACCCCAAAGGGTTGTTTCCAAGGTAAATAATGTGGCATAATTAAAGCATCAGACAGAAAGCAGATTTTATAGTGTACATTTCATAAATATGAGCTGACTAACTCTCTCTCTCCTACTACTATATAGGAAGCTCTCCTGAGATAAAGCAGGAGCTTTGATAGTGAAGAACAAAACAAAACAAAAATAAAACAGCACAGTGACACTTTGGGAACATATTATTATTTCATTTTATATTCAACATTGTGCATATAAAGATTTTTTGACAAGCCTTAGAAGTCAAACTAATAAAATCATACATTTAAATTCCATAAGTATATTTTGTTGCTCTAGGAAGTTTTGACATTATTTGACTCAGTACATTGGAATGAAACTACAAATTTATGTATGATAATTTTCCATGAAGCCTTTGAAATGTGACCTCTTAAGACACAGAATGCTGAAGTCTGCCTGTTGTTTGACAGAATTCATATAGAACAAAGTCTTTTGGTAGAGTAGTCACCTAGCCTAATATCCTGGATAGTATTGAACTCTATCGGAGAAGGCAATGGCACTCCACTCCAGTACTCTTGCCTGGAAAATCCCATGGACAGAGGAGCCTGGTAAGCTGCAGTCCATGGGGTCGCTAGGAGTCGGACATGACTGAGTGATTTCACTTTCACTTTTCACTTTCATGCATTGGAGAAGGAAATGGCAACCCACTCCAGTGTTTTCGCCTGGAGAATCCCAGGGATGGGGGAGCCTGGTGGGCTGCCGTCTATGGGGTTGCACAGAGTCGGACACGACTGAAGCGACTTACCTTTACCAGTACTCTTGCCTGCAAAACCCCATGGACAGAGGAGCCTGGAAGGCTGCAGTCCATGGGGTCGCTGAGGGTCGGACACGACTGAGGGACTTCACTTTCACTTTTCACTTTCATGCATTGGAAAAGGAAATGGCAATCCACTCCAGTGTTCTTGCCTGGAAAATCCCAGGGACGGAGGAGCCTGGTGGGCTGCTGTCTATGGGGTCGCACAAAGTTGGACACGACTGAAGTGACTTAGCAGCAGCAGCAGCATTGAACTCTATATTTACCTTTTATTTTCATATATATATATATATATATATATATATTAAACTAGAGTTTCCCTGGAGACTCAGATGGTAAAGAATCTGCCTGCAATGTGGGAGGCCTGAGTTTGCTCCCCAGGTTGGGAAGATCCCCTGGAGAAAGGAACAGCTACCCACTCTGGTATTCTTCCCTGGAGAATTCCATGTACAGAGGAGCCTGGCAGGCTAGTCCATGGGGTTGCAAAATGTTGGACATGACTGAGCAACTTTCATACATATACACACATATATATATAAAACTATGATAAAGTTTAATTGACAATTAGGCACAGTAGATTAACAATTACTAATTGTAATATGGGACAATTGTAACTATATACTATAATAAATGCTATATGATTGTGTTCTCTTTCACTTACTCTTAAAATACCTTATTGCACAAATTTTATGCCTTTTCCATCATAACTAAGCACTATCAAACACCATGGTTCTAACTTTTCCAATTTGAGGTGCAACAGAAAATGTAGCACAAATTTCTTTTCTCTTCTTCACAATTTCATGGATAGAAGATTCATTCTTTCTGTAAATCTTATTAAGAGCAATATCAGCAAAAAAAGTTTTTTGTTTTTAATTATGTTCACAATTTCCACTTTTTCATTTAAAAGAAGCATTCACAGTTTCTATTTGGCATTTACAAATTGCCAGCTCTAGTCTTGCACTTTGGGGCCATAATTAAATAAAATAAGCACTTCAACACAATCTCTGCAATACTGGGATTATTGACCTGATAATCAAGATGGCTACACAGTAACTAACAGGAAGCATATGCTAGATAAAGGGATGATTCATATCCAGGTGGGATGGAGGGGTACAGTGTGAGATTATTATGCTATTCAGAACATTTTAGCATTTACTTAATTTTTGATTTCTCCATTTAATATTTCAGACCATGGTTGACAGTGGGCAACTGAGATATGTGGAAAGTGAAACTAAGTAAAAAAGAGGTATAATTGTATACAGTAAAGTACAGACCAGCAAAAATAAGCAAATTGTTGGTAGGAAAACTGGAAATAAACAATGCGATCTGATAAGAGAAGGACCTCCCTGTGGTCAGCTGATTCCCAAGAGGTACTGATAAGGGGGGCATCTTCACTTTTGTTCAACTTGCTCAGGCATAGGGATAAACAGAATTCAATGGACTATAGGGATGAGGAAGTCTGACTAATATCTGGCCTGGGTAAAGTAGAGGGTAAGCAATGGAAATTATGAAAAATCACTTATTTAAGACATTATTAGGACTAAATAGTATTATTCCAGACTCATGCTTTGAGCTTTTAAGTCTCAATGTAAATGTATTTTGAGATAGCGCTATAAGATCACAACTAAGGTTAAATAAAGTCAAAAGGACAGGACCCTAATCTGATAAGACTGCTGTTCTTATAAGAAGAAAAGAATCCAGTGCTATCTTCCATGTATCACAGAAGAAAGACCACATGAGGACACAGCAAGAAGGTTGACCTCTGCAATCCAGAGAGTTCTCACATACACTGAAACCTTGGTCATGAACTTTCAGCCTTCAGAACTGTGAGAAAATAAATTTCTATTGTTTAAGCTACTCAATCTGTGGTATTTTTATGATAGTCATAGAGGACTAAAACATATAAAAATTTGAGATTTCAAAAGTTTAAAGATTTCATTTGATTTTAGAGTTTAGTATGTTGGCAAAACAGATATTACTATCATGCCTAGATCTGTTACTGATGCCCTTGATGTACCACTTTGTTACATAACCTTTGCAATTAGTGAATTGCTGAATTATTTAAACCTCATTTTTTGTTTCTTAGTCCAGGTATTAAATTATTATATCACAGCTACCTTGAAATGTTCTAATAGCAATGTCAACCCCTGCCCTTCCTACAGTACTCTACTCAGAATATTAAGTTGGCAATCCTTAGAAAGGACGGTATTGGCACCTTTGGGATCTTACTCCATTCAGTGGAGGCTCCATACTTAATATATAAAGAGGACTGAAGGCATTTAACTTCTATCTATTTCTAAAAAACTTTATTGGAGTATATTTGCTTTACAATGTTGTGGTAGTTTCTGCTGCTGCTGCTAAGTCTCTTCAGTCATGTCCGACTCTGCGCAACCCCACAGATGGCAGCCCACCTGGCTCCCCCGTCCCTGGGATTCTCCAGACAAGAACACTGGAGTGGGTTGCCATTTCCTTCTCCAATGCATCAAAGTGAAGTCGCTCAGTCATGTCCGACTCTAGCGACCCCATGGACTGCAGCCTACCGGGCTCCTCCATCCATAGGATTTTCCAGGCAAAAGTAGTGGAGTGGGGTGCCATTGCCTTCTCTGGTAAGTAGTTTCTACTCTACAGCAAAGTGAATCAGTTATACATAAACATATATCCCTTCTTTCTCAGATTTTCTTTAAATTTAGATCACCAGAGAGCATTGAGTTTCTTGTGATACACAGTAGGATCTGATTAGCTATCTATTTTATACATAGTATCAATTATGTATATATGTCAATTTCAGTCTCTCAATTCATCCCACCTTCCTTTTACTCCTTGGTATCCATATGTTTGTTCTCTATGTCTGTGTCTCTATTTTTTTGCTATGGGTTTAGGGATATTTTGGGGACAGATTAGAAAATTTCTTTATTCATGCTCTACTTTGGTGTCTCCATGGATTCTCCTCATTTAAATTTTAATATTTTGACTAAAGGGTAAAATGTTTTTCTAAAGTATATTAATTATCTCAATACTATTTTTACTTTCTATTTTTCTCTTGTCTTATGATTAATAGGATTTCCTTTTTTCCTTGAAGATACAAGATGTTACTGTATATAATTTTAAGTGAATAATAGTAATAATGGATTATAGGAGTTTGTTTCTATTTTACTGAGGTTTTGTACTTATATTTGCTACTTTAATATTTTGTTGTTGTTTTTCAGTTGCTAAGTCATGTACAACTCTTTGCAATCCCATGAACTGCAGCACATCAGACTCCTCTGTCCCTCACTATCTTCCAGAGTTTGGTTCAATTCATGTCCATTGAATGCTATCTGACCATCTCATCCTTGGCCACCACTTTTTACTCTTGTCTTTAATATTAACTTTTGTTTATTTATTTATTAGGTTGTGCCAGGCTTTAGCTGTGGCATGCAGAATCTTAGTTGTGACATGCAAACTCTTGGCAAGGCATTTGGGATCAAGTGCCATGACCAGGGATAGAACCTGGGCCCTCTGCATTGGGAGCATGGAGTCTTAGCCACTGAGCCACCGGGAAAGTCCCTGTTACTTTAGATTAAAAATAATTTTCTGTGAAAATAAGATTGGACAACACAAAAGATCGTAAAGGGACAAAATTTGCTTTGAATAATCAGCATTTGTCTAAGATTCTTGATTCAGGATAATATATACATTGCCTCCCTTAGTGTGCATAAATCTCCCAATTCATCCCATCTCCCTTTACTGCTTGCTATCTATATGTTTATTCTCTATGTCTGTGTCTCTAATTTTTGTTTTTTTTTTTTTATGGTGGGTTTAGGGACATTATTGGGAAAGACTGAAAAATTCCCTTATTCATGCTATAATTTGGTGCCCCTATGGATTCTGTTTTTTTTTTTTTTTTTTTTGATTTGAGTATTTTTTATTTTATTTTATTTTAACTTTGCAATATTGTATTGGTTTTTCCATATATCAACATGAATCCACCACAGGTATACACGTGTTCCCTGTCCGGAACCCTCCTCCCTCCTCCATCCCCGTACCATCCCTCTGGGTCTGCCCAGTGCACCAGCCCCAAGCATCCAGTATAGTGCCTATGGATTCTCAGTATGCATTTTATTATTAAGGTTTTCTTAAGCAGGGAATAAGTCATCAGTAACTTCAATAGAAATTTATTTTGCATGAGAGAAACTGTATATAAAGACAGCATACATCTTCAGATCAGATCAGATCAGATCAGTCGCTCAGTCATGTCCGACTCTTTGCAACCCCATGAATCACAGCACGCCAGGCCTCCCTGTCCATCACCAACTCCCGGAGTTCACTCAGACTCACGTCCATCGAGTCAGTGATGCCATCCAGCCATCTCATCCTCTGTCATCCCCTTCTCCTCCTGCCCCCAATCCCTCCCAGCATCAGACTCTTTTCCAATGAATCAACTCTTCGCATGAGGTGGCTAAAGTACTGGAGTTTCAGCTTTAGCATCATTCCTTCCAAAGAAATCCCAGGGCTGATCTCCTTCAGAATGGACTTGTTGGATCTCCTTGAAATTCAAGGGACACTCAGAGTCTTCTCCAACACCACAGTTCAAAAGCATCAATTCTTCGGCACTCAGCCTTCTTCACAGTCCGACTCTCACATCCATATATGACCACAGGAAAAACCATAGCCTTGACTAGACGAACCTTTGTTGGCAAAGTAATGTCTCTGCTTTTGAATATGCTATCTAGGTTGGTCATAACTTTCCTTCCAAGGAGTAAGCGTCTTTTAATTTCATGGCTGCAGTCACCATCTGCAGTGATTTTGGAGCCCAGAAAAATAAAGTCTGACACTGTTTCCACTGTTCCCCCATCTATTTCCCATGAAGTGATGGGACCGGATGCCATGATCTTCGTTTTCTGAATGTTGAGCTTTAAGCCAGCGTTTTCACTCTCCACTTTTACCTTCATCAAGAGGCTTTTTAGTTCCTCTTCACTTTCTGCCATAAGGGTGGTGTCATCTGCATATCTGAGGTTATTGATACTTCTCCCGGCAATCTTGATTCCAGCTTGTGTTTCTTCCAGTCCAGCGTTTCTCACAATGTACTCTGCATATAAGTTAGATAAGCAGGGTGACAATATACAGCCTTGACGCATACATCTTACCAAGTCATAAAGATGAATAGCATAAAATAGAAAGTTTCCATCAGGGGCAATTTTAAAATAGATTTGAAATTTGTCAGCTGAGTAAAAGCTGCTTACATTTCCTTAAAAAATAGATATAGGTACATAATTCAACAGCTTTATTCTATCTTAATTGCAGTGAATTTATAGACCTTAAAAGCCCTGAATCTGTAGGAAGTTTTGTAATTATTTCTTAATTCTGTGATCCAACATTAGACCTATACGTTGGAAGGGATATGAGAGAATTTAAACAAAAAGAAAAAGTTAGATACTGTTTATTATTAGATAATATTTATAATACATTATTATAATATATATTAATTATACATTATTTATTATATATTATATTTAGTATATATTATTTTGTCAGACTGAGTAAAATACAACCTCATATGAAAATTTATAAAAAAATAATCCCTTGGGAAAATAAAAGACAAAAATGACATTCAGAAAAGTGTTTTCACATTAGTAAAACATGCCCTAAAAATGGAATAAATAAATAAGCATTAGAAGTATTTACTAGATTTATATGTGTGTATGTGTGTGTGTGCACAAGCTCAGTCATGTCTGATTCTTTTCCACCTCATGAACTATAGCCTGCCAGGCTCCTCTGTCCACTAAATTTTCCAAGCAAGAATATTGGAGTGGGTAGTCATTTCTTCTCCAGAGGATCTTCCCAACCAGGGTCAAAACCACATTTCTTGCATTTCCTGCCTTGGCAGGCAGGTTATTTATCAACTGAGCAACCAGGGAAGCCCATCTGTGAGTTCAGTCTCTCAGTTGTGTCTGACTCTTTCTGATCCCATGGACTGCAGCACACCAGGCTTCCCAGTCTATCACCAGCTCCCTAAGCTGACTCAAACTGTCCATTGAGTCGGTGAAGCCATCCAAACATCACATCTTCTATCATCCCCTTCTCCTCCTGCCTCCATCTTTCCCAGTATCAGGGACTTTTCCAATGTCAGCTTTTCTCATTAGGTGACCAAACCATTGGAGCTTCAGCTTCAGCATCAGTCCTTCCAATGAATATTCAGGATTGATTTCCTTGAGGATTCACTGGTTTGATCTCCTTTCACTCCAAGTGATTCTCAAGAGTCTTCTGCAACACCACAGTTCAAAATATCAATTCCTTGATGCTCAGCCTTCTTTATGGTCCAATTCTCACATCCATACATGCCTACTGGAAAAAACTATAGCTTTGACTATACAGACCATTGTTGCCAAAGTAATGTCTCTGCTTTTTAATATGCTGTCTAAGTTAGTCATGGCTTTTCTTCCAAGGAGCAAGTGTCTTTCAATTTTATGGCTGAAGTTACCATCTGCAGTGATTTGGGAGCCCAAGAAAATAAAGACTGTCATTGTTTCCATTGTTTCCCTATCTACTTGCCATGAAGAGAATGGGAATGGATGCCATGATCTTAGTTTTTTGAATGTTGAGTTTTAAATCTTTTTTACTCCCCTCTTTCACTTTCATCAAGAGGCTCTTAGTTCCTCTTCTCTTTTGCCATAAGAGTGGTACCATCTGCAGATATGAGGTTATTGATATTTCTCCCAACAATCTTGATTCCAGCTTGTGCTTCATCCAGTTTGGCATTTTGCATGATGTACTCTACATAGAAGTTAAATAAACAGGGTGACAATATACAACTTTGACATGCTCCTCCCCAATATGGAACCAATCCATTGTTCTATGTCTGGTTCTAACTGTGGCTTCTTAACCTGCATACAGATTTCTTAGGAGGCAGGTAAGGTTATCTGGTATTCCCATCTCTTGAAGAATTTTCTACAATTTTTTTTTTTTTGTGATCCACACAGTCAAAAGCTTCAGCATAGTCAATTAAGCAGAAGTAGATGTTTTTCTGGAACTCTCTTGATTTTTTGTATGATCCAACAGATGTTGGCAATGTGACCTCTGGTTCTCGGCCTTTTCTAAGTCCAGCTTGAACATCTGGAAGTTGACAGTTCGTATATTGTTGAAGCCTGGCTTCGAGAATTTTGAGCATTAATTTGCTAGTGTGTGAGTGAATGCAATTGTGTGGTAGTTTGAACATTCCTTGGCATTGCCTTTCTTTGAGATTGGAATAAAAACTGATTTTTCCAGTCCTGTGGCCACTGCTGAGTTTTCCAAATTTGCTGGTATATTGAATGAAGTACTTTCACAGCATCGTCTTTTGGGATTTGAAGTAGCTCAACTAGAATTCTATCACCTCCACTAGCTTTGTTGGAAGTGATGCTTCCTAAGGCCCACTTGACTTCACATTCCAGGATGTCTGGCTCTAGGTGAGTGATCACACCATCGTGATTATCTGGGTCATGAAGATCTTTTTTGTATAGTTCTTCTGTGTATTCTTACCACCTCTTCTTAATATCTTCTGCTTCTGTTGGATCCATACCATTTCTGTACTTTGTTGTGCCCATCTTTGCAAGAAATATTCCTTTTGTATCTCTAATTTTCTTGAAGAGATCTCTAATCTTTTCTATTCTATTGTTTTCCTTATTTCTTTGCATTGGTCACTGAAGAAGATTTTCTAATCTTTTTTATTGAATGAGTTGAATGAGCAAAGAATAGCCTATGCCAATTATGGCAAGGCAGAAAATGTTAGAATACATGTAGAAGTGGCAGGAAAATCAGAAAAGCAATTCTATGTCCAAAACTGTATACAAATGAACAAATCATATAAAATAAACATACTTAATTTTTACAATAGTAGTAAAAACATGGTTTAGTTTTAATCTAAACTTTTATTGTTGGCTTTCCATATTCTGTGATTATTGATTCATACACAACAAAGTATAAAAGATAAAATAGCACTGAAGAGAAATAGAACTGAGAGGATAAAAATATACATAGATACACATGAAGAAGGTAGAAATATTTCAGAGTCAATAATGGAACATATGTACATCTAATATATGCCAGTTCCCTCCTTCAAAAAGATTAAAGTTCATTGGGATTGAGAATAAAAAGAATCATCAGAAATTGTGAAAAGTAACTATCCTAAGTTCAATTTGAAATTCATGACACATAAACAGATGTGACCCAAGATCTCAGTTTTATTAAATGACTTTAAGCTTCCAAGCTGAAATAAATTGCACACTAAAAATGTATATTGTCTTACATGACATTATAACTAAATATACACAAATTTAGCATATAATGAGATATACTAAATATATATATATATATATATCTTGTTATAATATTATAATATAAAATTTCAAAAAATTTTAGATAAGTTTATTAGTTTTCAACTATATTTGAGAAGTGTAGAGAATATGGCATTTGTTGAAAGTCTGGCAAATTCTGAACTGCACTTTAAGTAGATGGATTATCAACATTTATAATAAAAATATTATTAAAAATGAACATATTTTAAATTTAGAATAACAGTTGCAGTAAATCACTTTTTCACTATAGTTATAGCTTGGGGGAATCCCTGCTGTACACACACACACACACACACTCACACACTTATTCATTATAGTTAACCCCTGTACTTTAAATAACCTAGGAAAATGAGAAGGAATCTTATCTCTTCACTAGAAAATAATCATAGAAACTTGAGTCATGCCAAGGAAAAAAGCCAATACATAACAGTCCATCAAAGTGATGGATGGATTCTATACCTAAAGAACACTGATTCAGCAACAGCATGGGAGTCTTAGAATATAGGCTATTGAGTTTTATATTTGTCCATTTCTCACTTTATATATTAAAAAATCAATGGCATTCATAGCTTTAAATAAAGACATAACTAAATAATATACAGTATACCCTTAAGCAGCATGCTGATGACGTAAAGAGAGCAGATACTTGCCAATATGATAAGACAGATTCAAGTTTTAAATTTGTATCAGCCTAAAACAAATGACATAATCTTTCCTTCCAGTTTTACTGAAATATAATTGACATACAGCACTATATAATTTTAAGGTGTACATCATGATTTGACTTTTATACAAAATAAAATTATTACAACAATAAGTTTAGTAAACATTCATTATCTCATATAGACATGAAATTAAAGGAATAAAAAAGAATGTGATGAGAACTCTTGGGATTTACCCTCTTAATTTTCATATATAATATAGACCAGTATTAGTTATATTTAGCATGTTGTATATTAGGTTTATAGTAATACTTATAACTGGAAGTTTGAAATATTTGACAACCTATATCAAACCCCACCTCCTTTCACTCCCAGTCTGTTAATATGGTGTACCCATATTTGTCCACATTTGTGGACATTACTTGCATTTTTGAATACATCCCACTTGATCATGGTATGTGATCTTTTTAATGTTTTGAATTCAATTTGCTTATATTTTGTTGAGGATTTTTGCATCGTTGCTCAAAAGTGATATTGGCCTGTAATTTGCTTTTTTGCGTGGCATATTTTTCCAGTTATAGTAAGAGGGTCATGATGATTGTGTAACATAAGTTTAGAAGCATTCCATACTTTGTAGTTATTTGGAATAGTTTGAGAAATGTGGATGTTAATCCTTCTTTAAATGTTTGATAGAGTTCACCTGTTAAGTCACCTGGTTCTGCATTCTTGTTAGTTGCAATTTTTATTTTCAATTACTGATTAAGTATTGTTACTGATAATTGATCTGTTCATATTTACTATTCTTCCTGTTTCAGTCTGATATTATATATTTCTAAGCATTTGTCCAGTTCTGCTAGATTTGTCCACTTTATTGGTTTATAATTGTTTTAGGCAAGCTTTTATTTCCTTTTTTTATTTCTATGGTGTCAAATGTAAATTTTTTCACATCTTATTTTATTTATTTGGAACATTTTTTCCTCTCTCTTTTGATTAGTATTTCCAAAGATTTATCAACTTTTATTATCTCTAAAGAAAAAAAAAAAAAAACAGCTCTTAGTCTCATTAATTTTTCTAGTATTTTTTGGTTTCTATTTCATTTATTTCTGCTATGATCTTTGTTATTTACTTCCTTCTGCTAAGATTGGATTTTGTTTGCTCTTCTTTTTTCTAAAGTCTTTAGGTGTAAAGTTGGATGCTTATTTGAGATTTTTCTTGATGCCTGAGATAGGCTTGTGTTGCTTAATCTTCCCTCTTAGAATTACTTTACAGTAATTACTATACAGTAACCCATACTTTTTGGGTTACTGTATATTTGACTTTTTAGTAACCTATTTGTTTTTAGTACTATATTTTTAGCCTTCATGTATTTAAATTTTTGCAATTATTTTCTTGTAGCTGATTTCTAGTCTCATACTATCATAGTTCATAATGATTCTTTATATGCTTTCTATATTGTTAAATTTACTGAGACTTGCTCTGTGGCCCAGCTTGTTTATCTATTCTGGAGAATATTTCATGTACACTTGAAAAGAAAGTGTATTCTTCTGCTTTTGGTTAAACTATTCTGTATGAATCTATTGAAAGTAAAAGTGTTTCTCACTCAGTCATGTCTGACGCTTTGTGACCCCGTGGACTGTAGCGCACCAAGCTCCTCTGTCCATGAAATTCTCTAGGCAAGAACACTAGAGTGGATAGCCATTCTTTTCTCCAGGGGACCTTCCCCACGCAGGGATCAAGTGTCCTGCAATAAGCCCATCCTATCTAAATTGCTGTTGAAAGCTTGTCTTCTCTTATGGATTTTCTATCTGCATAATCTGTACAATGATGTAAGTGGGGGTGTAGTATTAGTTTTTATATGTAATGTAAGTTGTGGTTTAGAACAGTACATTTTATTATAGTTCTGATACAAAAATCCAGCATATTTTAAGACAATACTAAATGAAACATAACTAAAACTTCAAGGTATCTTAGCTTTTTTTGTTTTTTCCAATCTCCTTGACATATAACACAATAATTAATACAGAACAATTATCCCTTAAATATTAGTTGTACTTAATATAAGGTAAATATTATACTAAAGATTTATAACAAGTTTCTATAGCCCAAATAAAGACATAAATGTCTGCTAAAATTCAAGATAGGTAAGCCCTTGGAAACTAAATTTAATAATGATGATATTAAAGTGCATGCATCAAATGATTGAACATTGTGAAGTTTGTGAAAGCTATTTATTTTGGAAAACCATTGAAGGAAGTAGGAAATATAAGGCTAGAAATACATTTTATGAAAGGAGTGGTATAAACATTCTCAAACAAAATAATTTGTCATGTGGAAGAGAGATTATACATCTCATGTTTACTTTCAAATGACAAAATTAGGGCCATGTCTAATTTCTGGATGTTAGAGTGGGTCCTAAATAGATTTTCCACTCATTATAGAGAAATTGTTACATCAGTGAGAAAATTCAAAAGCAGAAAGAATTATTTTTTGTCCTTGTAGAGAGACTATTGTTTTAAGTTGGAGATCATGCTAAGTAAAATAAAAAAATTACTTTTATCTGTATCATTTTATAATTGGTTTTGGTTTAGTCACTAGTCATGTCTGACTCTTGCAATTCCATGGACTGTAGCCTGCCAGGTACCCCTATCCATGGGATTCTCCAGGAAAGAAAACTGGAGTAGGTTGACATTTCCTTCTCCAGGGGTGTCTTCCCAACCCAAGAATCAAACCCGGTCTGCTGCATTGGAGGTAGATTCTTTAATGACTGAGCTGACAGGAGTGGCCAATAATATAGTCATTTACTGAGCTCTTTTCATAATAGGGGACGGAAATGCAAAAGTAGGAAGTCAAGAAACACCTGGAGTAACAGGCAAATTTGGCCTTGGAGTACAGAGTAAAGCAGGGCAAAGGCTACCGAGTTTTGCCAAAAGAACCTACTGGTCATAGCAAACACTCTCTTCCAAAAACACAAGAGAGGACTCTACACATAGACATCAGCAGATGGTCAAAACCGAAATCAGATTGATTATATTCTTCGCAGCCAAAGATGGAGAAGCTCTATACAGTCAGCAAAAACAAAACTGGGAGCTGACTGTGGCTCAAATTATGAAATCCTTAATGCCAAATTCAGACTGAAATTGAAGAAAGTAGGGAAAACCACTACACCATTCAGGTATGACCTAAATCAAATCCCTTACGACTATACAAAGGAAATTATAAATAAGTTCAAGGGATTAGATGCAGTAGACAGAGTGCCTAAAGTACTATGGACAGAGGTCAGTGACATTGTACAGGAGGCAGTGATCAACATCATCCCCAAGAAAAAGAAAAGCGAAAAGGCAAAATGGTTGTCTGAGGAGGCCTGTAAAGATATACCCATTTGAATGCAGAGTTCCTAAGAATAGCAAGAGAGAAAAGAAAGCCTTCCTCAGTGACCAGTGCAAAGAAACAGAGGAAAAAAATAGAATGGGAAAGACTAGAGATCAATTCAAGAAAATTAGAGATACCAAGGGAACTTTTCATGCAAAAAATGCACACATTAAAGGAAGAAATGGTAAGGAGGTGAAAAGAATACACAGAAGAACTGTACAAAAAAGATCTTCATAACCAAGATAATCATGATGGTGTGATCACTCACCTAGAGCCAGAAATCCTGGAATGTGAAGTCAATTGAGCCTTAGAAAGCATCACTATGAACAAAGCTAGTGGAGGTGATGGAATTCTAGTTGAGCTACTTCAAATCCTGAAAGATGATGCTGTGAAAGTGCTTCACTCAATATGCCTGCAAATTTGGAAAACTCAGCAGTGGCACCAGTCCTGGAAAAGGTTAGTCTTCATCCCAATCCCAAAGAAAGACATTGCTAAATAATGCTCAGACTACCACACAATTGCATTCATCTCACACACTAGCAAAGTAATACTCAAAATTCTCAAAGCCAGGCTTTAACAATACACGAACTGTGAACTTCCAGATGTTCAAGCTGGTTTTAGAAAAGGCAGAGGAACCAGAGATCAAATTGCCAGCATCCGCTGGATCATCAAATTTGCAAAAGAGTTCCAGAAAAACATCTACTTCTGCTTAATTGACTATGCCAAAGCCTTTGACTGTGTGGATCACCACAAACTGTGGGAAATTCTTCGAGAGGTGGGAATACCAGACCACCTTACCTGCCTCCTAGGAAGTCTGTATGCAGGTCAGGAAGCAACAGTTAGAACTGGACATGGGAACAACAGACTGGCTCCAAATTGGGAAAGTAGTACGTAAAGGTTGAATACTGTCACCCTGCTTATTTAACCTATATGCAGAGCACATCATGAGAAATGCTAGACTAGGTGAAGCACAAGCTGGAATCAAGATTACCGGGAGAAATATCTGTAACCTCAGATATACAGATGACACCATCCTTATGGCAGAGAGTGAAGGGGAACTAAAAAGTCTCTTGATGAAAGTGAAAGAGGAGAGTGAAAGAGTTGTCTTAAAGCTCAACATTCAGAAAACTAAGATCATGACATCAGGTCCCATCACTTCATGGCAAATAGAGGGGGAAACAGTGAGAGACTTTATTTTTCTGGGCTTCAAAATCACTGCAGATGGTGATTTCAGCCATGAAATTAAAGATGCTTGCTCCTTGGAAGAAAAGCTATGACCAATCTAGATAACTTATTAAAAAGCAGAGACATTATTTTGCCAACAAAGGTCCATCTAGTCAAAGCTATTGTTTTCCAGTGGTCATGTATGGATGTGACAGTTGGACTGTAAAGAAAGCTGAGCAGTGAAAAATTGATGCTTTTGAACTGTGGTTTTGGAGAAGACTCTTGAGAGCCCCCTGGACAGCGAGGAGATCCAACCTGTCCATCTTAAAAGAAATCAATCCTTAATATTCATTGGAAAGCCTGATGCTGAAACTCCAATACTTTGGCCACCTGATGTGAATAAATGGCTCATTTGAAAAGCCCCTGATGCTGGGAAACATTAAAAGCAGGAGGAGTACGGGACGATATAGGACAAGATGGTTTGATGGCATCACCGACTCAATGGAAATGAGTTTGAGTAATCGCCAGGAGTTCGTGATGGACAGTGAGGCCTGGCGTGCAGCAGTTCATGGAGTCGCAAAGAGTCAGACACAACTGAACAACTGAGCTGAACTGAACTGAGCTCTAAGAAGCTGCCAAGCACTGTGCTTATGTGGAGTAGATCATCATCTCACTTAAATCTTACCAGTACTACTTCAAGTGTTATCCGGAGCATTTGTGCTATTTGTGATGGGAGCTATTTGTGCTATCCGCCATTTTACAATTATTTTATTCGAAATTGTTAAGGAATTGGAGTACTAAGACACTGAGGAAAGAAACACGTGAAGCTGTTTGGATCTTAGCAACTTCTATAATGTATCACTTTTTAATCTTGTTATTTTAACCTGTAACATACTTAAGCCCTTTATTCTAATTCTACAACTTATCTTTTATTTCCTTTAAGACACTGAGGAACCTAGAAGAGTGGGAAGGAATACTCATGTTCTTGGGAAAATGTAATAAAAGCTTGAATCATGCCAGTAGTATAGTAAGAAAAATTCTAGGAATAATATATGTGTAGTGCATTTTAGTGCCCAGATGGTAAAGAATTTATCCACAATGCAGGAGACCTAGATTGAATTTCTAGGTTGGGAAGATCCCCTGGAGAAAAGAATGGCAGCCCACTCCAGTATTATTGCCTGAAGAATTCCACTGGACAGAGAAGCATGGTAGGCTATAGTTCACAGAGTCAGACATGACTGAGTAACGCATATACTTTGAACACATTTTAAATTTTGAAATGCTTTCACTTTAAAAATACAGTGTTATTACTATATTTTAGAGTACTATCTTCATATATTAATTGTTCCTAGATTCATTTTTACCTTTATTCTTTGCATAATGAACTGTAATATATGCTCTCAGAGGACCTAAAATCCTCCCCACTTTCTTTGATGAGAGTAGATGAGAAAAACTGCTAATTTGCTTTGAAGCTAATTTTTGCTTCACCCCTAGATTCTAAAGCAAACTGTTAAGATATTTTGAAGATTTTCCAGGTTATGCTTTGAATATTTTACAAAGTAACAATTGAAAGTTAAAACATTTTAGGAGGGAAAAGATCAGCACTTTGACTTCAGTGAAACTGTTTCATATCACAATTGGCTGTTTAAAAGAGGTTGAATATAATTATTAATTTTTGCAAACAATAGTGGTTTCAAGATTACCTATCCTCTACTATAAGAAATGTATTTATGCAGTACCTAAATTTCTAGAATAGCTTATTTCTAATATATAGTCATTCATTATTTACCCAATTTTTTAATGTGTGATTTATCCTTGTCATTGCACTGGCATTGTGGGTAAAGTTATGAAAAAATATAGATAGAATAGCAGAGAATGAAAAGATCCAAGTGCAAAAGATAGCATAGAACTTAGATAAAATCAGTTTGATTGGAATATGAAATATAGTTTGGAGAGAGGAGTTAAAAATGAGACTAGTGTGATAAGCAGGATACGATTATGAGAAACATAGCAGGAAGTAAACTTAGATATAAAAATGTTTCAATCAGCAGTGTAATATGATTTTCATGTTAGGAAGATTACTTTATAAAATAAAGATTGGAAACTTGCATGTACTGTAAGATAAAGGTAGCACTAGGGTAAAGAATCCACCTGCCAATGCAGGAGACATAAAAGATGTGGGTTCAATCCCTGGGCCAGGAAGATACCCCAGAGAAGGAAATGGCAACCTGCTCTAGTATTCCTGCCTGGAAAAGTCTATGGAGAGAAGAGGCTGGTGGGCTACAGTCCATGGAGCCACAAAGAATGAGACATGACTGAGCCATTGAGCACACACTGAGTTTGATTATCTCAGCTCTATGAAGCAGAAAGTATATTGAAGTAGAGAGGCATGCATTGACTTGGAGGACCACATTGAAAGCAGAGGAAAATTAAGAAACTAGAGTGGAAATAGAAGAGTAACAATGATGGCTTACTGGGTCAGGGAATTAAGAGAGGTAGTAGAGAAAAGCAAATAGTTCATGCATTCTAAATTGCTTCATTTGTGTCTGACTGGGCGAACCTATGGACTGCAGCCTGCCAGGCTCCTCTGTACCTGTGATTATCCAGGCAAGAATACTGGAGTGTGTTGCCATGCCCTCCTCCAGGGGACCTTCCCAATCCAGGGATCTAACCCATGTCTCTTATGTCTTCTTCATTGTCAGGTGAGGTCTTTATTACTAATGTCAACTAGGAAGCCCAAGCAAATAGTTCAGAAGAGTATAATTCAATAGAAATGTGTTGCAAAGTTTATGAAATTTTACATTCATTATAAAAGGGAAAAAACAAGTAAAATTACTTTTAATGATAACACTATATTAACCTAAAATATAATCATTTCACAAGTAATCAGTATAAAACAATTTTCAGGAATATTTTACATACCTTCTTGTTACTAAGTATTCAAAACTCATACCTCAATTCAGAAATTAAATTTCTATCAGGTTTATTAAATTTCTTAAAATTTATAGTTGAAAAGCATGTTTACATATCTTAGCTCTTCAAAACATACTTAAAATTTTCCAGTAAATGAAATTCATATTATGACTCATACTAAGAAATATATATTCAGTTTTTGTTACTGTTTCTGTCATAGGGCTTCCATAATGCTTGACATTTCTTAACTGAAAATTAGAGCATGGTAAAGATGTCTCTTGTGGTGTTAATGAGGTAACTTTTGGATTACAATTAATGTAGGCAGCTTGTATCCAGGAGTACAAACCATGTGATTAGATGCTTGGAACTTTAAGTCTTACTTCCTTGATCTCCATAGAGGGAAGAGGGACTGTCATTTGAACTAAAAGCCAGTGGCCAGTGGTTTAATGAATCAGGCTTATGTAATGAAGCTTCCACAAAACCCCAAAATAATGGAGCTCTGAGAGCTTCAGTGTTGGTGAACACATGGAGTCAAGAGAGCAGCAGTTCAGAGACCGTGTATGTTCCACATCCTTTCCCCATATCTGGTTGTAAATAAGTTACATCCTTTCACAACAAACTTTTAATCTAGAAAGTAGACTTTTTTTTCCCCCTGACATCTCTGAGCTATTCTAGCAAATTACTTGAATCAAAGGAGGAGGTCCTGGAATCCTTCATTCTCTAGCCAGTAGGTCAGAAGCACAGGTAACAATTTGGATTTGACACTGGCATCTGAAATGGGTGGGGGAACTTGAGGGAGCTGTGAAGTTAAGCCTAATATGAATGAGCCCTAAACCTGTGGAATCTGATGCAATCTCCTGATAGGTAGTATCAGAATTGAGTTGAATTGCTGGTCAGAGTTAAAAATCAAAATTCACTGAGTAAATTTTAAAGATCCTATTGGCATTATTCAGTGACTCATGAATCAGAAAGCATCATCCAAAGCAGCACATAGAAAGTTACTCTGAGGGATTGTACAATGAGAAAGATTTTATAGGCAGAAGAGAGTGAGAACAAGGGAGTATATGAAAAACAACAAAACAGGTTAGTTATTGCAAGGTCTTTCCCTTAGAAAATAGGAAAGATCTCTGAGGCAAGTTACTGAACTAATGCTGATCAGGAAATTCCTGTTTGACTGGATTATAATTCTGTTTCTGGGAGAGCTAAGTTAAGTTTTGGTTTGGTGATGTGGGGCTTTGTGTAAACAACTCCATTTGGGGTCTTTGTTTTGCTTTTAAAAACACAAGAAAAATAAATGCAAAATGGCAAAATGGTTGTCTAACAAGTCCTTACAAATAGCTGAGAAAAGAAGAGAAGCTAAAGGCAAAGGAAAAAGGAAAGATACACCCATTTGAATGCAGAGTTTCAAAGAATAGCAAGGAGAGGTAAGAAAGCCTTCCTCAACAATCAGTGCAAAGAAATAGAAGAAAACAATAGACTGGGAAAGACTAGAGATCTCTTCAAGAAAATTAGTGATACCAAGGGAACATTTCATGCAAAGATGAGCACAATAAAAGACAGAAATAGTATGGACCTAACAGAGGCAGAAGATATTAAGAAGATGTGGCAAGAATACACAGAACTGTACAAAAAAGATCTTCATGACCCAGATAATCACGATGGTGTGATCACTCACCTAGAGTCAGACATTCTGGAATGCAAAGTCAATGGGCCTTAGGAAGAATCACTATTAACAAAACCAGTGGAGGGGATGGAATTCCAGTTGAGGTACTTCAAATCCTAAAAGATGATGCTGTGAAAGTGCTGCACTCAATATGCCAGCAAATTTGGAAAACTCAGCAGTGGCCACAGGACTGTAAAAGAACAGTTTTCATTCCAATCCCAAAGAAAGGCAACGCCAAAGAATGTTCAAACTACTACACAATTGCACTCATCTCACATGCTAGAAAGCAGTGCTCAAAATCCTCCAAGCCAGGCTTCAACAGTACGTGAACCGTGAACTTCCAGATGTTCAAGCTGGATTTAGAAAAGGCAGAGGAACAAGAGATGAAATTGTCAACATCTGTTGGATCATCGAAAAAGCAAGGCAGTTCCAGAAAAACACCTAATTCTGCTTAATTGACTATGCCAAAGCCTTTGACTGTGTGGATCACCACAAACTGTGGAATATTCTTAAAGAGATGTGAATACCAGACCATCTGACCTGCCTCCTGAGAAATTTTTATACAGGTCAGGAAGCAACAGTTAGAACTGGACATAGAACAGACTGGCTACAAATTGGGAAAGGAGTACATCAAGGCTGAATATTATCACCCTGCTTATTTAACTCATATACAGAGTACATCATGGGTAATGCTGGGCTGGATGAAGAACAAGCCATAATCAGGATTGCTGGGAGAAATATCTGTAAACTTAGATACACATATGACACCACCCTTATGGCAGAAAGCAAAGAGAAACTAAAGAACCTCTTGAAGAAAGTGAGAGAGGAGAATGAGAAAGTTGGCTTATATCTCAACATTCAGAAAACTAAGATCGTGACATCCAATCCCATCACTTCATGGCAAATAGATGGGGAAACACTGGAAACAGTGAGAGACTTTATTTTGGGGGGCTCCAAAATCACTGCAGATGGTGACTGCAGCCATGTAATTATAAGACTCTTGCTCCCTGGAAGAAAAGCTATGATCAACCTAGTTAGATTATTAAAAAGCAGAAACATTATTTTCCCAACAAAGTTCCATCTAGTCAAAGCTATGGTTTTTCCAGTAGCCATGTATGGATGTGAGTGTTGACTATAAAGAAAGCTTAGTGCCGAATAATTGATGCTTTTAAACTGTGGTGTTGGAGAAGACTCTCAAGAGACCCTTGGACAGCAAGGAGATACAACCAGTCAATCTTAAAGGAAATCACTCCTAAAATTCATTGGAAAGACTGATGCTAAAGCTGAAACTCCAATAATTTGGCCATCTTATGTGAAGAACTGACTCATTGGAAAAGACCCTGATGCTGGGAAAGATTGAAGGTAGGAGGAAAAAGGAATGACAGAGGATTAGATCATTGGATGGCATTACTGATACAATGGATATGAGTTTGAGTAGCCTCTGGGAGTTGGTGATGGACAGGGAAGCCTGGCGTGCTGCGGTCCATGGGGTCACAGAGTCGGATGCGACTCAGGGGCTGAACTGAACTGAAATGGTGTAAGGAAAATTGCTGATGGTAGAGTATCTATATAAATTATGTGACCTGCTGTATGGGAGATTTCTCTGTTCCCTCTATTACTCAATCATTTATTGGTCATTAGTACAGTCTCCTGAATAGTTACTTTATAGTTTGGCTTATAATTCAATAATATTACTTTATTTTTTGCTTAAATTCTTCCAGTTTTCCAATGAGAACTCTTTTAGTTGATTCCAGTCTTCTTTTGACAGACATGCATAAAAATAGTGTTTGTGTGTATGTGTGTGCATGTGTGTGTGTGTTTAGGACTTCTCTACTTACTGGTGCAATAAAATGCTCCACACTCTTATTATCCATTTCCTCCCCCAGACTGATTTCTTTGTGAAGTCCTGGCTCCTATTACTGGAGAATGCTATTTAAAAAGACAGATTTGGGTTCTAGGTGTGCTTGCTACTACCTCTAGGCCCTCTCAACTGACAGAGCAAGAGAATGTGTGTGTGTGTGTGTATACTGACCAGTGTTTATATATACTTTTATAAATATTTCTACATGGAATAAAAATTTGTATCTATGTTAAGCTAAATATGGGTTCCTACTCATGTGTCCAACACTGATCCGTTACCCAGTGTATCATTCTGACCTGCTTCCTTTGTTTATTTCAACTCCAACAGTGATAAATCCACTCCCACCACTTGCTATTCATTTGCTTATTGTTTTCAACTGTAGTGTAAAGTTAGGGACAATAACTCTCCATGTGGTTGAAATGTTGAGTATAATTATGTAGTCAACCCTCCATATCCATAGTTCTTAATACACACAGATTGTATATATAGTATTGTAGTGCATACATGTGCGCTCAGTCACATCCAACTCTTTGTGACCCCATAGACTATAGCCCACCAGGCTCCACTGTTCACTGAATTTTTCAGGCAATAAAATTGGAGTGGGTTGTCCTTTCCTACTCCAGGGTATCTGCTTCACCCAGGGACTGAATCCACATCTCTTGCATCTCCTGCATTGTCATGCAGATTTTTGCTGCTGCATCACTACATATTTATTGAAAAAAATCCATATAAAAGTGCATTTGTACAGTTCAAATCCCTATTTGTTCAAGAGTCAACTGTACTTGTATAATAGTTTCAGAATCATTAACCTGTATTCTCATAGGATGAAAGTTTATTAATTTCTAAAATTATTATAGCCATTCTAACAGATGTGTAATGGTATCTCAATGTTATTTTAATTTGCATTTTCCTGATGACATATGATGTGAAGCATCTTTTCATACATGTATTAGTCATCTGCATATCTTTCTGGTCCATTCTCTAATCGAATGTTTTGTTTTCTCATTATGGAATTATAAGATTTCTTGGCATATTTTGGATGACATTCTTTAATCACACATTTCCTCTGCAAACATTGTCTCCCCAGCCTGTGGTATGTACTTTGTACTTATATATATATATATATATATATATATATTATATATAATATATATATATATATTGTTTTTTACAGAGCAGAAACTTTTAATTTTAATGAGGTTCAGCTTATCCATTGTTTCTTTCTTAGACTATGTCCTTGGTATTTATCAAAAAAGTGATTGCAATACACAAGATAACCTGGTTATTTCCTTGTGTTGTCTAAAAGTTTCAGAATTGCATACTTCACATTTAGGTCACGATTCATTTTGAGTTAATTTTTATGAAGGGTATAAGGTTTGGGTCCAGATTCATTTTTGTTTGCATGTAGATAATCAGGTGTTCTACTTTATTCTTCTTACTGTATGGTTTCTATTGAATGTTTACTGTAAATCTTACCCTTTTTCTTTTATAGATATTTTCACTGCTAAATTTCTCAAGAATCTCTGTGTATGCTTGCTTTTCTAAAGTTTTAATATAATATACTAATAGCTAGTTTTATTTCTCATTGCTGTTGTTTTCTAGAGTGTTCTGTATGTATAGTTACCCTGCCTAATGTCTCCTGAGCTTCCAGTATCTGTGGTTCTAGGTCTATTAATTTTGGAAAGTCCTCTGATATTATTACTTAAATAAATTTTTCTGCTTTTTTCTATTTCTTCTACTTCTGGCATTCCAATTATTCATGTTACAATTTTTGAATTTGTCCTATAGTTCTTGTATGTCCTATTTCTTTTTTTTTTAAGTTTTAAATAATTTTCCTTCTGCATTTCAGATTGGAAAGCTTCTCTTGTTCTATTGTTCAGCTCACTGAACTTTTTCTGAGCTGCAATCTTTACAACTGCTTCTTCAATGACATATCCCCCACAACCTGCCCTGAACTTTCACCTCTTTCCTTGTCTGTGGCCTTCTAAATTTATTTCCTTAAAGGCATATTCCCATCTGAGTTTGTTTTTTGTTCCTGTTGTTATCTAGTGTTTTGTTTATTTGTTTGTTTGTTTTGTCTTTCCATGGGACAGCCAGGATAGCAGGGGCTGAATAAAAGAAGAAACACACTTCCCTGCACCCAACTAGAGTACGGGTCTCACAAAATATTTTACACTGAAGAGTACAATTCTTTATAGAAAAGGTTCTGAGTGTGTTTTACCATGATTAGTCTCCCCCTTCTCCTGTCTGAGTGATATGGGAAAATTTATATCAATTTTTATCCACTAAAACCTGTTGGGATACCAGGAGGAATCCATGAAAGTTTGGAGTCTACTAAGACTGCATTCCCCAAGGGATTTCTCAGTCTTATGCCAGTCTAAACTTAGCCTCTAGCCTCATCAAACTTACCTTTAATGTGTTTAAACCAGTTGATATCCCTAGTGGCTTCTGTGTCATGTAAGCAGATCGTGGCTCATCTATCTGGATACAGCCACCTGTCTGTCCTTGTCCTATGATCTCAGATCTCTGATGGGTCTAAATAAGTCTGTTTTTTTCAGTTTGTCTGGGCTTTTCTTGTTGTAAGTATGTGAATGACACATTCTTGGTTCTTGACATGTTGGGACTGAAACTAGCAATCCAGCAATCCAGTTTATTCAGCTTTTACTCTGCCTCCATTTAATTCAGCAGTTTCTTGAAGTTGCTCTTTTGCTCTTTTTAACATTTTCATTTACCATTATGTCCAGCTGTAGGCTTCATATTTTCATATGCATTTTCTGTTCAGTGTTTTTATTTTCTATATTTCTCTCAAAACTCCACATCTATTTCCAAAGCAGTGCTCTCTAGAGGTTAATATCTAGTTTCCTTTTATTCTAACCAAGATATGCTGAGAAACCTGCCCTTATTTCCAAATTACTGTTTCTGTTGAAATTTCTAATTTTTTCTGCTTCATATCTCACTCCCTAGAAATGTAATCTTACCAATAATTTAAGCAAATATCTAATCTTTCTTCAGGTAATCATTTATTAAAGCTAAACTCAATTGATTCAAATAAGTTTGAAATTATATACATGTGTATGTGCTTACACAGTTATGACTTTCAAGCATTATAGTGAGTATAACTATTCAAATTTTATTTTTTGTTATATAAATTCTAGTCTTTATACTCTGTAAAATGAAATAAACACAAATGAATTGGCATAAATTAACTGAAAGACAAGGTGAAATATTGTCTCTTGAAGATTACTATGACAAATTGGGTCAATTCCCTGCTTATAATTTAAGAACAATCTTGTAGTCTTACATTACCTAAAAGATGTTATATGTGACCTATTTATTTTTTATATAAAATCATTAGGATGAATTTTGCTGACCTTAATCTGTGAACAGACATGAACACAATTGCTAATAATTTGCTGCTTCTTTATATTCTACATTCTTTAAATAACTTCATAATTTCCTTAACATCCATGACTACTGCTCTGGGTGAAGGATGCTTTCCTACCCCCTCCTCCCACTAAATATGGTTGTACACTATGTAGGAGTAAGTTACAATTTCAATTTCACAGTTTATGTGACACATCGGGTGTAGAGAGCTGAGCTAACGAACATACTTATTCTAATTTCTTCTTAATTTGGACATCTCAAGCAGCTGCCCAACTGACTTGCCTTGCTCACAGTTGAAGCCCAAAAAAAACTATCTGTAATGCAAATTAATGAGCTTGTCAGAATTAAACCTTCTTATGAGAAAAATTAGAGCACAAGTATGTGTTTCTTTTAAACATTGAGGAAAATTTACATTTTCTTTTAAACTGTTTCAGTGATTCATAAGTACTTAGTTGCTGTGTTTCACTAATATAAAATAAATATATACTTCTATTTTTAATCTATTGATTTACTTTCATAAAATAGAAGTGCAAATTTATTTTAAATTCTGATGGCAATGAATGACTGGGACAGGTAGGCATCGGTATGGTTCTTAAATAGTCCATATTCTAACTTTAAAGTACTTTGGTAAAATAAAGAAAACACAAGACCTTCTTTCATTTTCAGTAGAGAGTTTATTATTATCTATTTAAGTACACAGGCATCATTAAAATTAAGCAACAGATTGGCTGCCTATGGAAACATTTTGAGCTCTGGAACCCAGCAAGTCACCCTAGTACCAGGTTATTGGCAATTCAATTATGTCAAGAAAGTTAAATCCAACTTGCAGTTAAGCACCAAATGGCTGTTTATTAAATTTTACCTGCTTGTACTGCTACAACTGACAGGGAGGGTAGAACTCCTGCTCCTTTCACTGGTAGTTATGCAAAATCAATTTGCATTTTAACATTGAAAATTTGCAGTTGCATAGTTTAGAATTTAAATACACACAATAAATGAATGCTCTGGAAAAAAGAATTGTACTGTTTTCTCACAAAATATTGAAAGAAAGGACTTGAAATATTATGTGTCCAAATACATCAATGTTACAGGAGAGAGCACAAGGCAACAGAGATTAATAATGACTGTTCCATTTTCATTCAATAAGGTATAAGTAGAGTCTAATGCCAAGTTGCCTTGAATCCTTATGTATTGCTCCCACTGTATCTTATCATCCCATCATGTAATGATATATTTTAAGTCAAATCTACCTTGTATCAGAATAAATTAAAAATTCTCAGCTGCCTAAAGTTTATATTAAGTATTTAAAATGCAAATAGAGAGAATTATTCTGGAGTTAACTTTTTAAAATTCTCTTCTACAATTAATAAAAGATTATTAACTCCTTTGGATTTTTCCTTTATTTGATACTAAGCATTTTTCTACTGAATGAATATTTACATATATCTATGTAATATTTAAAAAATTACATATTCAAAGTTATGCACAATGACAAGTAGTTGGCTGAAATTTCAAATTTTTAAGGTAAGGAAAATGAGAGATGGTTGTTTACTAAGAAAAGAGCTTAGACAAACTGACCAACTGAGACTGTCTAATAGTCTCAGTTGGATAATAGTTGAGGGAAAAATGAACAGAATTTGAAATGACAAAAATTTTGAATGCAACTTCACTTATTTTGTCTTCTTTAACTATAGTTACACAATTTCTCCCTAGTCATACTCTTTTCAAGTGATATCCCAGGACCACTTGAAAGATCTTTTACCAAAATTAGTGAGGATCAACTCTTCTACTAAAAATAAAATCTGGGTCTGTAGATTACCATACAAAATGATTTTTTTAAATTGATCGTATTGTTACATTTCTTTATAGAATAAACAGACAACTCAACAGATAATTATTTCTCCAGTCAATTACCTGAATCTTTTGAAAACATTGTGTGGGGCAAAGGGAGATAGGTTCTCTCAACATGTTCCGAATTATGAGTACAAACTCTTAGTACTTAACCTGTGCCTTTTCAATATTTTACAGCTGCATTATTACCTGAAATAGAGACTGGTGTCATAATCCTTCCTTACACTCATAATCACTCTCTGTGTGACTGAACATATATGTGGCTAAAATTATTTGAATTTAAAATGTATTAACTCTAATTTCTCAAATAAAAGTCCAATGCTTTAATATTCTATCAGGTTTCATTTCAATTTGTAGTTATGAGTAAATTATTTCATTCATAACCAAAACTACACATCATTTTCAACTTGATATTTCTAAAATGTGAGATCAAGAATTTGTTTCTGGTCAATTAAGCTATCAAATATTGGCATTATATTAGAGATGAGTTTTGCAGAAGCTATTGGGGCCTAATAATGTAGAATGATTTGATTTCTCATACTTCTGAGAGTTAAAACATCATTCGGTTTTTAGCTAAAATTTTATAACAACAGTGATCTAGGAAAGAAAGGAGAAATCATTCCTTTCTATTTTAATCACTTTAATTTGTCTATAACATCTATATTGTAATTTGGTTGTATGATTTAGTACTTCAAAATGAATGAAACATCTGCACTGAACTTTATACGTGGAATTAAAAAAATGATACAAATGAGCTTATTTATAGTGTCATAGACACAGAAAACAAACATGATTACCAAAGGAGTAGGGAGGAATAAATTAGGGATTTTAGCTTAAAATATACACACATACATAAAATAGATAAACATCAAGGACCCACTGTATAGCACAGGGTAGTATACTCAATATCTTGTAATAACCTGTAATGGAAGATAGTGTAAAAGAATATATATGTTCTCTATATTGATATATATGCATAACTGAATCACTTTACTGTACAGCTGAAACTATCACAATATTGTAAATTAACTAAATTTCCAAAAATATTCCCTATAGTATGACATGTTAAAGACAAAGACACTTTTGCTTTTTGGATCAAATGAAATAAGAGCTGAGATAGGTGTTGTATTCACATTTAATGTAAATAAACACTATGTCCTACCCTTCAAATTTTGAACTACAAATTTATTCATGTAGTTCGTTAAATGCCATGCAGCTTATGATTTCTAAAATTTACTATTTAGCCGTATATATTTAATTAAACTTTTATCTTATTGGTGTCTGATTTCTAAGCTCAGGTATATGTTCTCACATATTCCCTGCTATTCATTTTAAGGCACCTTTTATAATTTAGCTAATACATTAAGTGAATAGAAATGATTTCCATTATTTCAGTCTGAGTTGAATATCCACATGATCTCTGAGCATAAGTTTGCCTAGTAAGTTACCATCATTATGAGAACTTATTACAAACCCTCTTTGGTGTAAAAGCCAAGCAAATATGCCCTTATCAAAATAGAGGTGAGGATGGGAGTGTAACAATTTATATTAAACAATTTACATTAATACATTAAATAATACAGGTATTGATTGATTTAAGTACCAAAAGGAGTTGCTCTCAGCTTTGTACATATTTAGGTTATTGACAGTCATATTTTTTTCATAATTATGTGTATAATTTTTTCATCACTGAGAATCCCTAAACCATTTCAAAAGGTAATTGTCAAGAGAACATTAAGCAAAACTTCTCTCTTTTAGTTACAGAATAAACTGGCTAATGTAAAATGAAATAATTATAATGATTTGCAACTCAAACTGAAGAGAATAATGCAAACAAGTCTACTTCATATTTTTTTTAGAATAGTTCTATATACTTCTGCTGTGGAATAAAACTAAGTCTATCACTTTTATCTCACTACCCAAACAACTTAGAAAGGTATAAAATAAATAATGAATTAAAGGATTTTGTAAAAATAAATCATAGCAACTTACAGAGCAGCCTCAGAATCACATTATAAGCAATATTCCACTTTATCAGTCTCCCAAATTTTTCTCTTGAAAAGTTTCAGATGTTATAGCGTAATTTGTGCCTATTTTTGATTATGCCTATATCATCATGTCAAATAGGCAAAGGTTTAGGAATCTGAATTGAGTAAGATGTTTCAGTCTCTGGTTGCTGCAACTTTTCATGAAATATTGTTACTTTTAATTTCCAGTGACATTTTACAAGTCATTTGCCGAGCTTACACATTTGAAGCAGCATCTCATTAGGCAAACTGCCAGTACTAATATTCTCTATTTATTTGTTATAATTTTGGCATAAATAGTAGATTGTAACTCATGTTGATTTTTGTGTTTAAAGATTTGGCAGATGAAACAAAATGAATAGGAAGGGTATCAAATATAAAATTTAGTATTTATCATAAATTCAGGAAGATCTTGAATACCATGTTGGAGACTTTGAGTGTTTTATTAACTTGTAACACAATTATATTACAGTTCATTCTATTTCTTTCACAATATAACTATGATGTAATTGGAAGTTAAAGATGGCATTTCTTTGAAATACAATTGATCTGAAAAAAATCATTCTGTGTACTGTACTTCCCATTATATATGCTCCATTTCTGTATATTTTTGATTAGGAGTTTTGTAGTTTCATATAATTTAAAAAAATAGATGATAATCAACACTTTCCATTAGTCATGTACAGATGTGAGAGTTGGACCAAAATGAAGGTTGAGCATTGAAGAATAAACATATACTTTCAAACTGTGGTACTGGAGAAGATTCTTGAGAGTCCTTGGACAGCAAGAAGATGAAACCAGTCAGTCCTAAAGGAAATCCAAGGAAATCCACCCTAAATATTCATTGGAAGGACTGATGCTGAAGCTGAAGTTCCAATACTTTGGCTACCTGATGCGAGGATCTGACTTATTGAAAAAGAACCCGATGCTGGGAAAAATTGAGGGCAGGAGGTGAAGCGGGGACAGAAGATGAAATGGTTGGGTGGCATCACTGACTCAATGGATGTGAGTTTGAGCAAACCCTGGGAGGTGAAAAACAGAGAAGCCTTGCATATTGCAGTACTTGGGGTTGTAAAGACATGACCGAACGACTGAACAACAACAAAAACAACAACAATCTGCAAAATCATTTTTTGTGCTATATTGGTCATAGGTAGTTCAAATCTTGTCATTTTTAGAAATAAAATAATTAAAAATATAGATAATGGGAAGATTATTCTGAGTTCTTTTGCATATTTTGAATGGGTACATGAGTCTCATTCTGAGAAGCTTCTAATACTTGTATTTTAATACCCACAAAGGAAGGAGATAATATTCAACTTATTGCTTAAGATTACCATTTTTGTATCAAAAACATAATTCAAAGTTCTGTGAAAATTGAACAAAACATTCAGTGTACTTTAAAAATGTATGTACTGATGATTATTTTAAAATTGCTTAAATTCATTTAATTAAGTACTTATTTATCATATAACTTGAAACTTGCAGTTTTTTATTGCCTTCATCTAATTTTTCCTCACCTCACCACCAATCTCTGGAAATCACGAATCCGATTTCTTTTCTTATGAGTTTGTTTTTAAAGTATAATTGACCTGCAATACTATGTTAGCTCCTGTTACACAGCATAGTGATTTTTATAAATTTCAACAAACATCATGATGTCTAGTTATGTCACCATACAAAGATACTATATAGTTATTAATTACAGTCTTCACACTATAGATTTCATGCCCATAGCACATTTATTCTGCAACTGGAAGTTTGTGCTCTTAATCCCCTCACCCATTTTTTTCATATTCCTTCCTCTTTCTACACTGGCAAACATTTGTTTGTTTGTTTTGTTTTTTTATATCCTACACATAAGTGATATCATACAATATTTGTCTTTCTCTCTTTATTTCATTTAGCAAAAGGTAAAATTTAATTATTTTTTATGTCTGAGTAATATTTGTTGTTCAGTTGCTCACTCATGTCTGACTCTTTACACCCCCATGGACTGCAGCACTTCAGGCTTCCCTGTCCTTCAGTATCTCCTGGAGTTTGTTCTAACTCATGCGCATTGAGTCAGTGATGCAATCCAACCATCTCATCTTCTGTCATCCCCTTCTCCTCCTGCCCTCAATCTTTCCCAGCATCAGGCTCTTTTCCAATAAGTCAGACCTTCTCATTAGATGGCCATAGTATTGGAGCTTCAGTATCAGTCTTCCAATGAATATACAGGGTTGATTTCCTTTAGGATTGACTGGTTTCATCTCCTTGCTGTCAAATGGACTCTTAAGAGTCTTCTCCAGTACTACAATTTGAAACATCAATTCCTCAGCACTCAGCCTTCTTTATGGCAATATATATGTGTGTGTGTATATATACATACACACATACATATATAATATATATATCACATCTTCTCTATCCATTCCTCTTTAGATAGACACCTATATTATTTCTATATGTTGGCTATTGTAAATGATATTGCAATCAACATAGGGGACAAGATAACTTTTCTAATTAGTGTTTTTGTTTTATTCTGATAAATATCCAGAGGTGGAATTGCTGGATCATATAGTAGTTGTAGTATCAATTTTTTGAGAAATTGCCACAATGTTTTGAATAGTGACTGAACACATTCTCACCATCTGTGCAGATGGTTCCCTTCTTTCTACATCCTCATCATTTGTAATAGTTTTGATAAAAGTATCTGATATGTGTGTGGTGATTGCTTTGATTTTTCATTTTCCTGATAATTAAGAATGTTGAGCATCTTTTCTTGTTCCTATTGGCTATCTGTACAGTTTCTTCGGAAAAATGTCTATTCAGATCTTTTGCCTATTTTCAATTGGGTCGTTTGTTTTTTGATGCTGAATTGTATGAGTTCTTTGTATATTTTGGATATTAAGCCCTTATCAAATATATCAGGCTTCTCTTGTGGCTTAGTGGTAAAAAATCTCCCTGTCAGTGCAGGAGAGGAGGGTTCTATCCTTGGGTTGGGAAGATCCCCTGGAGAAGAAAATGGCAGCCAACTCCAGTGTTCTCTCCTGGGAAAGTTCATGGACAGAGGAGCCTGTCCTCTAAATAATAGCCTAAATAGGCTAAACTCCATGGGGCCACAGAAGAGTTGTACACAACTTAGTGACTAAACAGCAACAAAATCAGATATATCACTTGTAAAAATCTCCATTTCAATAGGCAATGTATTCCTTTTGTGGATAGTTTCCTTATAAGTACATAATCTTTTTAGTTTTATATAGTCTTATTTATTTTAACTCTTGTTTTCCTTGCCTAACATGACAGCCCTCCCCCGCAAAATTACTAAGACTAACATTAAAGAGCTTACTGACTTTGTGTTCTTCTAGAATTTTTATGGTTTCAGGTCTTAAATTTCAGTTTTTAATACTTAAATTAAGTATTAAAGTTTTAATACTTTTAAGTATTTTGTTTGTTTGTTTGTTTTTATATACTGCATGATAAAGTAGTCTGGTTTGAGTCTTTTGCATGTAGTTGTTCAGTTTTCCCAGCACTATTTATTGAGAGGTTGTCTTTTCCTTGTTGTGTTTTCTTGCCTCTTTTATCATAGACTAATTGCCCACATATGTATGCACTCATTTTTTGAATTTTCTATCCTGTTTTGTTGATCTATGTCTTTTTTTGTGCCAGTACCATATTCTGTTGATTACTGTAGCTTTGTAGTACAGTTTGAAATTAGAGTGGATGATGTCTCCAGTTTTGTGCTTCTTTCTGAAGATTGTTTTGGCTATTTGGGGTCTTTTGTGTTTCCATAGAAATTTTGGAATTATTTATTCTAGTTCTGTTAAAAATTCCACTGATTTTTGATAAAGATTGCATTGAATCTGTGGATACTATGGTCATTTAAATAATATTAAAATTATTCTTTAATTCTTCCATTCTGTGAATTTATATATATATATATATATATATATATTTCTGTCTCTTCATGTCATATTCAATTTCTTTCATCAGTGTCTTAGTGTCTTAGAGTTTTCTAAATACAGGTCTTTTATTTCCTTAGTTGGGATTAGACTTTATTCTTTTTTATATGCTTGTAAATAAAATTGCTTTCTCCATTTCTCTTTGTGACAGTTCATTCTAAGTGTATAGAAATGCAACAGATTTATGTCTATTAATTTTGTCTCTTGCAACTTTACTGAAAATATTTCTACACTGGTTTTCTTTTCATTTTCATGTACATGAAATAAAAATTTTCATTTCATCACTTTCAGTCTGTGAGTGTCTTTAGAGTTGAATTGACTCTTTTTTTAATCTAAATTTATTTATTTTTAATTAGAGGCTAATTACTTTACAATATTGTATTGCTTTTGCCATACATCAACATGAATCCGCCACAGGTGTACACGTGTTCCCAATCCTGAACCCCCCTCCCACCTCCCTCCCCATACCATCCCTCTGGGTCATTCCAGTGCACCAGCCCCAAGTGTCCTGTATCCTGCATCGAACCTGGACTGATGATTCATTTCTTATATGATATTATACATAAGAGACACAGATGAATTGACTCTCTTGTAGGCAGCATACATACAGATCTTACTACAGGTATTTTGGACTTTTTATTTTGTATTGGGGTATAACTGATTAACAATGTTATGACAGTTTCAGGTGAACAGTGAAGGGGTACCTTACATACACACGTATCCATTCTCCCATAAATTAACTTCTCATCTGGGCTGCCACACAACATTGAACAGAGTTCCATGTGTTATACAGTAGGTCCTTGCTGGCTATTCATTTTAAACATAGTAGTGTGTACATATACATCCCAAACTCCTCAACTGTCCCTTCCCCCATCCCTCCCCTTAGCAAACCATTCTCCAGGTTTGTGAGTCTCTTTCTGTTTTATAAGAAGGCTCATTTGTATCATTTCTCTTTATACTCCACATGTAGGACTTATCATATGATATTTCTCCTTCTCTAACTTAATACACTTAGTATGATGATCTCTAGGTCCATCCATGTTGCTTAAAATGGCATTATTTCATTCTTTTTAATGGTTGAGTAACATTCCATTGTATATATGTACAACATCATCTTTATCCTCTCCTCTGTCAATGGGCATTTAATTGTTTCCATGTCTTGGCTATTACAAACAGTGCTGCAATGAACATTGAGGTGCATGTATTTTTTCACATAATGTTTTTCTCTGGATATATGCCCAGGAGTGGGATTGCAGGGTAATACTATAGCCCTATTTTCAGTTTTTTAAGCAATTTCCATAGGTGTTCTCCATAGTAGCTGTACAATTTATGTTCCCACCAACAGTGTAGGAGGTTTCCTTCTCTCCACACTCTCCTCAGCATTTACTGTTTGTGGATATTTTGATGATAGTTCTTTTTATTGGAACTTCTAGTGGATTTACATTTAAAATAGTTATTATAGATAGACATTTCTTACCATTTCTTTGTTTTAGGGTTGTTTTTTACTCTTCTTTCCCTCTTTTAATTTGTTCCCTATAATCTACTGACTCTCTTACATGTTATATTTGGATTCTTTGTTTTTCATGTGTGTGGGTGCATCCATTACAGATTTTTGATTTGTGGTTATCATTAGGTTTATATATAGCAAGCTAAATGTATACTTGATGAAGTTGTTGATATTTTAAGTTCAAATGCATTTTAACAAACATCATATTTTTATTTTCTCTACAAATGTTTAATGATTTGATGTCATATTGACAACTTTTTCTTTTGTGTATTCCTTAACTGCTTGTTGATATAGATGATTTTACTACTTTGTATATTTGGGGAAGTGGTTTTATGTAGGAAATAACCTATGGGACAAGGCAGCACACACTTTCCTCTGATCACCAAAGCTGTAATCTCTGGGAATGCCTTCTGTATGGGTTTCGTGGGTCCTTCTGCTGTGGCAGGCTCGCTACTGTGGATGTACTGATAGGAATGGCTGACTCTAGTTTGCTTAACTGCTAAGACATGCCTTGTGTGGAGGCTGCCAGCCTCTGGTGAACAGGGTTTGTTCCTGCCATGGCTAACTACATATCCAGGGGAATCCCTGTCCTGATGCAAGTCAGCTGGTTGGTGGGACTGGCTCATAAGGTCTGAGAGGTCTTGAGTTTAGTGTTGGCCCATTGGTTGGTGGGTCTGGATCTTGAAATGACTGGCTGGAGGACTGGGGACCTGGAGTATTATCAACTCACTGAGAGTGCAATTGGTTCCTGATTTAGCTGGCTGTGATGATTAGGATGTCTTAGAGTTGGTAATCGGAGCAGGCAATGGCACCCCACTCCAGTACTCTTGCCTGGAAAATCCTGTGGATGGAGGAGCCCGGTAGGCTGCAGTCCATGGGGTCGCTAAGAGTCTGACACGACTGAGCGACTTCACTTTCACTTTTCACTTGCATGCATTGGAGAAGGAAATGGCAACCCACTCCAGTGTTCTTGCCTGGAGAATCCCAGGGACGGGGGAGCCTGGTGAGCTACCATCTATGGGGTCGCACAGAGTTGGACACGACTGAAGCGACTTAGCAGTAGTAGCAGCAGCAGTGTTGGTAATGACCTGATGGTTGGTAATGTTGAATCCCAAATTACCTGGATAAGAGGGTAATTTGGGATTACCCAAATTTAATTAATTTGGATTAGATGTCTATGGCTGGTTTTGGTTTGCTGTTAGGTGGTGCTTTGGCCCAATGTGTGCAGGTATTGATGTCAACCCCTGGTGGGTGAGGCTAGGTCCAAGGGATAGTGATGGCTTACTGGTGGGTGAAACCAGGACCCAGTGTCTCTGGCTGTGGAGGCTGGGGTACTTTAACTGGTGTTGGCCAGTTAGTGGATCTATCCATGGGTCTGAGAGCTTGTGTCCATATGACTAACCCCTGGTTGCCAAGCCCTGACTTGTGTGGAGTCTTCTGGCCACTGGTGAGGGAAATCAGTTCCTAACATAGGTGGCTACAGAGTTCTGGGTATCCTGAAGCTGTTGTCAGCCTGCTGGTGGGTGGGGCTGGGTCCCTAAGTGGCTAACTAAATGTCCCAAAGTTCATGTTGGCCTGCTGGTAACCATGGCCAGGCCCAGGGCTTCTGAGGCTGGTGCCAACTCACTGCTGGGAGGAGTTTAGTTCCAGTGTCAATTTTCAAATGATTTGGATTTGCTCTTGGGGGAACCATGAGCCTGCTTAAATGATTTCAGAGCGCTCAAATAGTGTGATGCAGGCTAGAAACTGATTTGATTACCTGTGTCCAGAGCTGTGAAGTTAACATATTAAGGAAAGCATTAAACTACATCATATAATCATCTGCTGATTAAATGACAAAATGTATGTCAAGAGTCTTGGACTTAATTAATATTAGCTATCAAAGGTTTTTAGCCAGTACTTGTCCTTAGATTTACTGAAACTTTCTTTAATACAATTTAATTTCTATACAAAGTGAAATGAAAAAAAAAAATGTCCATTATTAAAGTGCAGACTAAGTCCTCAAAATTCTTTGGTTCACAAACTATTTTTAAGGAATAGTTAATATCCACAAAAGATAGCTTCTACATATGACATTTTATTATTATAAAGGCACACATGGAGGAGGGGTTCCCCTGTGTTATATGATCAAACCTTAAAAAAATTTGTCCTCACTCCTTGTGAATGACATTTCTCTTTCACATAATGAAAAAAATATTGAAATCCTTCTTTTAATATCTGACTGTGGTAGATGAGAAAATATAAGCATTATTATGGCTTACAGAATTGGAGCTATGCCAGAAAAGGCATTGGGTGTTATTGTTTCTTCTATTTTATCTTTGGCAATATTGCCATTCCTCTACTATATTACCTCAAGATTCTCTAGTCTTTGTTTCTGCTATTTTTCTTCAGATACTCTACACCAAGATAAATTCAATGTAAAACACTCTTTAAAAAAATTCTAGAAAAATTTTAGCAGTCATTGTCAGCACAATATAAGATTTTGAAGATTACATTTAACCTTTTCATCTTTTAAGTTATAGCTTGTCTTATTAAAAACACTTTATTCTTTCTCCATTAATTTTTTTTATTTATACTAAAAATAAGAAAATGTACTAAACAATCCAGAGTGTCCATTCTGTCCTTTCAACATATGACAGGGAAAGTGATATTATCACAAACAGTGACTGCTTATGTTCATTTATTATGCAAAATGACCAGATGATCAGCTTCTTGTTGAAAATTGTAGATGGAGAAAAGGTTTCGAATGTCATAAAATGCAGGGAAAAAAAAGCATTTTCATGAATTCATTGACCTTTCCATTAATATCGTAACAGAGCGTAATCACTAAGGCTTTTAAATTAGCAAGGTAGCTCAATACAGAGGGATAGCTTGAGAAATCTCAAGGGCTTATGTTGCCAGAACAAGATCCTGACACTAAAAGTAAAAGGGTAAATGAGAATCATGTTTAGTGATGACCTTTAGGTCCCACAGCTGCTTATCACATATCTTGTCTTTTTGCCTTACTGTTGCACTTTAGCTTATTAAAATTAATTGTGTTCTCTTTTGGTTGTTAAGAATTTTTAGTTTCTAACCTTCACTGTCAGAGGAACAGTAATATTTTTTCTTTCTATCATTTTGTTGTAGTATAATAATAATTCTTGATATGTGATTTAAATAAATACTAAGTAAAGAGATCTTGTAAATTATATTAAAAGTTAAATAATAAGAATAGAAAAAAATCGCACAAGTTCCAAAAAGGAACACATTTTTAGTAACAAAATGGCAATAACATAAACTAGGGTTATACAACAAGTATACTTTTACAATGGGCATTTAAATGAAGTAGAGGGCAAATAATTTTCCTTCCAACTTGAAACACTTTGAGCATTAAAGTGGGCTCATAATAGAAAGAATAAGCCTGACAAGCATAATCAAACACTGTCCTAAAAACCCAGATACATGGTCACATAACCACACATTTGTTAGAAACTGTGCTCAAGGTCTACATCTTTTAACAAGCAAGCTATGTCTTGATATAATTGAATTTACATTCTTTTAGAGAGGAGAGATAATGAATACTTTTAAAGAATGAATTCAAAAAATGGAGATTTACAATAATCACATAACAGAACTGAAACTGAAACCCAAGCATTCTGACAGAATAGCTATACTCAAGCTCTATTCTATACTTCCTCCAAACTGATGCCATTAAACCATAAATCATATATGTTCTGTTCTATCCAGTGGATACAACTTGTAAGGGTCATCACTGCAAAGGGAGGACTCTGCCTACAATAAAATACATACAATGAAGTTAATCCCTGAATGAAACAATGCTTTACATACATAGATAAAAGACAGAATAAGACCAACTTCAATAGTGGACAACAGTCCCCCATGGAGAGTGAGCCTCTCCCAACATCTGATACAAGGCAACTGGTCTACACACACCCCTCTTATGCTCTAGTAGAAGAACATGAATCCCGCCAGGGTCCAGAAACAGTAAGGTGCCATATGATGCACACACATAAGAAGAATAAAAGAATATCCATTGAGTCTGAGACAAGAAAAGTCATTCCAACACATGGACATTAGCACTTCTTAAGTGGTGAGGGCTTTTTAACTCTAAAGAACTGTTTCAGGCTTGAGGCTCTGATTGGGCTAGACTGAGGAAGGGCACCAGGTCACACCATGGCTGATCACCTCAAACGTTCTGTTTGTGTTTCTTTTTTATTGAGGGTTTATGATTTGTCAGAAACTGTGCTCAGGGTCTACATCTTTTAACAAGCAAACTATGTCTTGATGTAATTGAATTTACATTCTTTTAGAGAGGAGAGACAATGAATGCTTCTAAAGAATAAATTCAAAAAATGGAGAATATAATATTACGATATATAATCACATGTGTGTGCTAAGTTGCTCAGTTATGTCCAACTCTTTGTGGCCCTGTGGCCTGTAGCCCACTAAGCTCCTCTGCCTATGAGATTCTCCAGGCAAGACTACCAGAGTGAGTTGCCATGCCCTCCTCCAGGGGATCTTCCTGACTCAGGGACTGAACTCATGTTTCTTATGTCTCCTGCATTGGTAGGTAGATTCTTTACCACTAGGGCCACCTGGGAAGCATAGAACAACATAGGTGTTTAATTTTAAAAAAAGGATAACCAGGGAAAACAACTCAAAATGTGACATCACAGGCAGAAAAATGTGGGTTGCACAATGAAATATATCATCAAAATAATGAGCTAGATAAAGGAATAGCAGGTGCCAAAGTCCTGAGGTGAAAATTTGGTGTATGCAAGGACCTGAAAAATAGAGTGACTGAAACCAAGCAAGTTAAGAGATAGAGTGTGAGTTGAGTTTGGGAATCCAGGCAAATGCTTTAGGAACATGACAAGTCATTTGATTTTGCAGTCTTATTTTGGAAAAGTTTTGAATGGTTTTAATTCTTTCATTAAATATATTTATTGAACATTTACTATGGATCTGGTTGTGGTTAAGAGTTGTTAAGTCATGCCCGGCTCTTTTGAGACCCCATAGGCTATAGCCCACAAGGCTTCTCTGTCCATGGGATTTCCCAAGCAAGAACACTGGAGCGGGTTGTCATTTCTTTATCCAGTGGCTCTTTTAGACACAGGGATCAAACCTGTGACCAGCAGATTCTTTACCACTCAGCCACCAGGGAAGCCATGGGTCAGGTATTTTGCTTAAATTATGTGAAGGGTTAAAAATGCTGGTAATGGGAAAGGGTAACATTTTTAAACAGCAATCAGAATAAGCTTCATTGGGATGATGAGATTTGAATAAAGACTTGAAGTTGGGCTTGGAGAAAGTCAATTTATTGACTTGGATTGGAGAGAGCATTCCGGACAGTAGGAAAAATCAGTGCAAAAGCTTTCAAATGGGACAGTATATGCTGTGTTCTGGAATAAGCCAAAAACCCTAATTCTGAAGCAGAATAGGAAGGGGCAGTAACAATACAGGACCTCAGAGGGTAATAAGAGAAGGAAGGAAGAGGAAGAGCTGATCATGTAGAGCTTTGTAAGCAATTAGAAAGGCTTAGGCTTTTACTTTGATTGACATGGAGATCTATTAGCTAGGTTAAAAGGGAGAAGTAAAACAATTTGATTTACATTTTTTAAAGGTCACACTGACTGTTGGTAAAGGGAGCAGGTGGAGCAGGGAGACGAATTAGGAAACTATAGCAGCAATCTATTCAAGAATTTGATTTCAATGAAAGAGGTTAGGAGCAGCCCAATTTTTAATGGGATTTGAAGACTAACTCAACAGTATTTTGTATAAATTAGATCTACAGTATGAAAGAAGTAGTCTAGGTTTTTCTGTTGAAATTGGGAAGAATGGTGTTTTCATTAATGTAGGTACGTTAGATTGCACCAGAAGAAGGTTTGGCAGTATGTATGAGATCAGGAATTTAGGACTGGGCTTGTTAACTTTGAGATAACCCAGGGAAATGTTAATTATGAGATATCCACTAATATCAGGCAAATGTTAAATGAACAGATAGATATATAAATTCAAGTGCTTGCTTGTGAGTGGGTATGTAAATCTGAGTTGATTGTATTGAAAGCTTTACAACAAATGAAATATATTTTTGCATGCATATTCAGTCACGTTCAACTCTTTGTGACCCCATGGACTATAGCCTGCAAGCCTCCTCTGTCCATAGGATTTTTCTAGGTAAGGTTACTGGAGTGGGTTGCCATTTTCTACTCCAAGATGCATCTCTAAGAGATATATCTTTAGATATAAAGTAAAAGAAGATCCTGAGTGTGCTACAATGAAGAAGAGAGCAGAAAATTAAATTTAAAGGAATGGCCAATGAGATGAGAAGAAAATCAAAAGTAAGTAGGATTAGAGAATAAAGGTGGAGAATTCACTGGTAGTCTGGTGGTTAGAAATTGGTGCTTTCAGTGCCAAGGCACAGGTTTGATCTCTGAGTAGAGAGCTAAGATCCCACAAAGACCGTGGCCCAGTTGAATTTAAAAAAAAAAAAAAAAGGAAGATGAAATGTGAAGAAAATGTATCACCTATGATGTAAAAAGCATATTTACAGATCAAATAAATTGAAGATTTGAAATAGACCATCAAATCTAGTAACAAGGAAGATCTTGGTGATCGTGACAAGAACCAGCCTGATGAAGCAGTTAAAGTGAATGTCTGTTGGAATGTGTTCTAAATAATAGAAGGATAGGAATGTGAAATAGCACAATGAATAAGTATAATATTTTCAGAGTTTGCTTCAAAGAGATACAAATAAATAAAAAATGGGAGTGCAGCTGATGAGAAAAGATGAATCAAGAAAAAATTATTTTGTTTTCTTCTGTAAAGATGGAGAAAATAATAACAAGCTCATATGATAATAATAAAAAAGATATGAGGAAAATGTGATATTGGGGAAAAGTGACACATTTTTTGAACAGTGTCTCAGAAATGGGATTCAATGACAATGTTGTGAGACTGGCTGGGTTTAGAGCAGATGATATGAGTACAGGTTCTGATAGCTGAGTAGGTCTGATAGTGGGAGTTGGAGAAATTCTTCCCAGTTACTTAGATCGTTAATGACAATGAATTTATGGAAAAATTATTCAAGGCTTAATGAGAAAGAAGATGTAAAATTAATACTTAGGATATTAGGAGAGTGAAGGCATAAGAATTAAGGTGTGACTGTGAGGAGCAGTCTTCAGAGTCAGCTTCACATTTATAATTATGACTATAAAATAAGATCAGTCATAAGGCTCTATGTTTTTCTCCACACACATTTAGCTTCCTTTGGACAAACACTGAATAACTGGAAAGGTGGATTTAATTGGTTTGTGATTCCTCCAGGAAAGTACAAAAAGCAAGAGAGAAGTAAAAAGTAGAATATATATGAAAGTTACTGATTCTAATGATTGACTGTGGAACATGACCTTGATAAGTAGGAAATAAAGAATATGAAGGGAACTGGAGAAAAATTTTTTTAAAGTTTCAATAGGATTGAAAGTACTAAAATATTTGATGGAATGAACTAGAAAGAATGTAGTGATCAGACAACAGCACACAGTAAATTAAAATTATGAAGAGCCTGATGTTACATGTAATGACATATTCCAGAATATCCTTCTGGGAGTGACTGAATAGAAGGATGTATTACCCAGAGGAAAAAAAATCAAGACACTGAATTTTCAGGTGTCGGGAAAAAAAAAAAAAAAAAAAACTATGGTGAGATCATTGAAAACAGTCACCAGAGTAGTGTCAAAGAGCCAATGAGTCAAAAGTTAAAACGTTTAAAAGGTGAAAGTGTCTGTTGAAGAATCGGTAGTAGACTGAGAGTAGTCACTGAGAGACAGGTGACATGGATTTAAAGCCAATTTGTAGGGAGAAAGGAGGAAGAATGGTCTGGAAATGGAATTGGGTAATGAAGAGAACACCAATCTAGTGGATTGAGTCTGTAAGGAGAAAAAAAAATCAATTGAGAAAGTTGCAGGTAAACTAGTGTCTTCTGAAAGAGCAGGAAGGCTTTATAGAAAAGATTGAGAATTAGGAGATTTTTCTTCAGCGAGCATAAAGGGAGGATTTCAAGAATGATAGAGGGGTGGCCCTAACCTAATGTGCATGCACCTTTGGCCACTGTTGGTGGAGATGAATAATGTGGGAAGAAGCTTAGTGCTATACCAATTTTATGGGGCATCCAACTGACACTGTAAGTAAAGGGAATTATGGAGAAGTGGGGCCTGGTTTTAGTCTCAGTGTTATGAATGCACTACCAGCTGATGTACTTTTGTCAAAGCTCTATCTGGCTATGCTGTGGAACTGAGAAAGAGGTGTGCAGATAGGGCATATGAAAAGATGCTCAACATTGCTAATCAGGAAAATGTAAACCACACCCATAATGAGATATTACCTTAGACCTGTCAGAATGGCTGTCATCAAAAACAACACAAATAACAAATGTTGGCAAGGATGTGGAGAAAGGGAACCCTAGTACACTGTTGATGGGAGTGTAAATTGATGCAACCACTGTGGAAACCAGTGGAGGTTTTCCACAAAAGTGAAAATAGAACTATCATATGACCCAGCAGTTCTACTCTCAAGATAGATATGCAGATGATACCACCTTAATGGCAGAAAGCAAAGAGGAACTAAAGAGCCTCTTGATGAAACTGAAAGAGGAGAGTGAAAAAGTTGGCTTAAAACTCAACATTCAAAAAACAAAGATCATGGTATCCAATCCCATCACTTCATGGCAAATAGATGGGGAAACAGTGAGAGACTTTATTTTCTTGGGCTCTAAAATAACTGAGAATGGTGATGTCAGCCACTGAATTAAAAGATGCTTGTTCCTTGGAAGAAAAACTATGACAAAACCTAGACAATATATAAAAAAGCAGAGACATTAGTTTGCTGACAAAGGTCTCTGTATAGTCAAAGCTATGGTTTTTCCAGTAGCCCTGTAAGCATGTGAGAGCTAAGCAAAGAATAATTGATGCTTTTGAACTGTGATGCTGAAGAAGACTCTTGAGAGTCCCTTGGACAACAAGGAGATCAAACCAGTCAATCCTAAGGGGAATCAATCCTGAATATTCATTGGAATGACTGATGCCAAAGTTGAAACTCCAATACTTTGGCCACCTGATGGGAAAAGCTGACTTATTGGGAAAGACCCTGATGCTGGGCAAGACTGAGGGCAGGAGAAGTGGGCGACAGAGGATGAGACGTTCAGTCGGCATCACTGACTCAATGGACATAAATTTGAGCAAATTCCGGGAGATAACGAAGGACATGGAAGCCTGGCATGCTGCAGTTCATGGGGTAGGACACAATTTAGTGACTGAACAACAACAACATATATGAAAAAAAAAATTATATGAACAACAGTATATATGAAAAAAATTCAAAAACTACATGTACCTCAATGTTCATAGCAGCATTATTTATGATTGCCAAGATACAGAACAACCTAAATGTCAATGAACAGATAAATAGATAAACAAGATACGATAAACGCACAGACACACACACACAATACAATACTATTCAGCCATTAAAAATGAAAAATTTGTCATTTGCAGCAACATGAATAGGCTTGGAAGGCATTATGTCAAGTGAAATAAGAAAGGCAGAGAATTAAAAATAATGTATGATATCACTTACATGTGGAATCTAAAATTTTCAACAAACTAGTGAATATAAGAAAAAGAAGCAGACTCACATATATAGACACCAAACTAGTGATTACCAGTGGAGAGAGGTGGTGAGGAGCAATATAGGGGCCAAAGAATAAGAGAACATATATTTTTGTGTGTAATATAGGCTCAATGGATATATTGTACAACACAGGAAATGCAGACAATAGTTTGTAATAACCATAAATGGAAATTGCATAAAATACAATTAAAATTGTATAAAAGTTAAAAAATAAAATTGAGAATAGCAAATGTTATTTGCTCTAAAAAATTGTTATAAGAAACAATAATAGTTTGATTAGGACTTGCTTTCATCTTGTTGTATAACTTAAGACACTTAGAAGGCATCTTCTTTATGCGTGGTTAAATTATCATACTTTAAGTTTGGATGAACATCTACCATTTTATCTTTTTTATTTACATTGTCATAAATTATCTTCAAGAACGCTTGTAATGTGAAGTTTTTTAATGTCAACTAAGTTCTTCTGAGACATTTTCATCTTTTTATCACAATTTTTTTCCTTATTATGTCAATAATTTCATATTCACCAACTTCCTGCACATTTGGAGTCTCTCATACAGTAGTAATGCTAACATCTCTATGGTCAGCTAACTTCTATAATTTCAATTACATTATATACAAGTATCACTTTCAGTGTTTTTTTTTTTTTATCATCTGATTTTTAAAATAATATCTCATGGGTTTATCAGTAACAGACAAAGCAGGTACACAAGGCCTTGCTGCCTCTGTGTGAGCTGAATAACAAATGTGCAGTGATGACTCACTAACAGACTTTGATAGGAGTTACATGATTTGTCACTGGTCATGATGTTATTTATATAACAACTTGTGGACTAAAGAAGTAGCAGTAAAATTAGTACTTCACAAGATTACTCAGATGATACCAAGTAGCTGAAATTCATACGTTTTGGAACAGTGCAGAAAGGAGAATATCTGAATGCATGCATGTGCCTGTGTCTTCAGTTGCTATTGTTATTAAAGTCAGCAGTATAACTGAAGTAGGAGAATCTGGGTGATGTTTAGGGTCAAGTATCGAAAATTGTTTTGGGTTTGTAAAAACTGATATACCTATGAAACTAGATAGCTAGTGATCATAATAGATTCAGGATACCAGGGAAAATGTTGAGTTTTAATGACTAAATTTAATATCGATACAATTTAAACTAAGTTTCCTAGGAAGAGGAAATACAGAGAATATTACCAAAAATGAGTAAAAAACTAAAAATATTAGCTTGATTCAAGGAGCACAGATTGACAATGAAGTTGTGAGATGTTAGAGAAGCTGAAGAAAGAGAGAAAAATTCTTATGAGTCTAGCATGACTTAGCGACTAAACCACCACCACCAAAGCATCATTTTATTCATGCCATCTCCAGATTCTATATTAGCAATGGGAAAAAAACAATTTGCCCACATATCTGGAAGATATTAGGGCATCACAACTCATTAATATAATTATAATTCTCCAGTTCCACATCTTTGCAGTTTCCTTGATTCGTCATCCTCTGTGTGATGGTTTCATCAGTTCTAGGCTCCATAGCTGCACATGAAAAGTCCAGAGGAAGAGAAGGCTTTTAAATCTTCCCTTCATGTCTGACTGGGTCTAGTTAGGTCCTATGTGCATTATTCATTATCTAGAGAAAGCCACAAACTGACTGGTTTTCAACAAGGATCCTGAATCATTCATTGGCAAGGGGAAAGAAATTTGTATTTGAGAAAAAAAATTCTGTTTGGATGAAAGCCATGATCCCAAATGCCTGATTACCCCAGCATGGAAGAGAGGTGTTATGTTAATATTCCATCCACCACATTCTCTGTGATCAAATTCATGGCTCTGTCTCTAGTTGTATCATTTATTACTACATGGTTATTGAAATTTTTTTAATGCGTACTGTTCTTATCTATAAAAAGGTTGTGTATCTCTGAAGCTTCTTTCCTTTCTCTTTTTGATCCAAACTATTATTAGCTCCACATACAATGGCTTTGTCAGTTCTTCCAACCCCAGCTGAAAACAATCTCTCAGAGACTGCCATCAGACTAATCAGTGTCTTCTCATAGCAATTTGCACTTCTCATTCAAATAATTTATTAGTAGCAATTAACTAATTAATCTCTTGAATATTTTTATTCAATATTTGTATAATGTGGTTTATTATAAACCTTATAAGGGCAGGATTATGTCTCTGTATTCACTGCTATATGCCCATTACTAGCAGAGAAAGGTGAGCACACACTTTACTTAGATATTTAGGTAAGGAGAAGGGAGAAGAGAATAGATTTTTAAGAAAGATGGAGAAAAAAATGAGAGAATGAAGACAGAAGTGAATATTAAAAAGAAGTACTTATCATCCTTTTGCCTTCAGGAATTATGGGAGATCACACTGAAGAAGTGGGGATGCAGTAAAAATAATTGATTAGATTGTTTTTTCAGAGAATTATTTTCTATTGTTTCATTAACAACTATTCTATATGAAATTATTTATTGTTCATTTGTTGCAGTGGACTTCAGTTTGTGTGAAAGAGAAGCAGTTCAATCTCCTTTTCAAATTTATTCCCAGGGCCTAACACCGTATCTGCCAAAAAATTGTGAATGGAATTAAATTACTAATAAAGCATGATTTAGAATCATTTATCAAGTATGTGATTAAATGTCTGCTCAGAAATTAAATTCTTAGTTAAATACTATTCTTTGGCTTCTTAATCAAAAAGATCTCTTGTGTTTTATGAGTTGATTTAATAAATGAAGTGTCATTGTACATTCATTCATTGCAACTGTCCAGGTCAACAAAAACAGCCCTTTCACCCACTATTTATTTGCCTTTCTAACCATTAGAAAAGAGCATTTCCAGAACAGCTTAATCAAGTTTTAGCACAAGATAGTGGAGACTAAGTTTAGCATCTTTGTGCGTATAAACAAGTAGCTTCTTTTAATCTACTATTCCTTCATCTGACATATAAACTTTGTCAGTGGAACAGCCATTTTCAGAGATTATAACATTCATTATTCTTTTTGCTTATCTTCAATAATAGATGTTTTTTTCCCCCTTTTCAAGAGTTATTTGCCTTTTGGCAATGCTGTTTATTTCTCATAGAATTCTTTTAAAATAAATGTCATGTGGGGATATCGCCAGGTAACCTTAAAGCAGGCTTTCTCCCACAACTTCATTTTATGGAGTCCCTTTTGTGGAAAAGCCATCACAAAGCACTGTCAAAATTGGAAGCAAAACAAAAGTCACACAGCCAAAAAAATCAATGATCTTTCATATAACCCAAGATTAAATCAAATCAAACTAGCTTTAAGCTTACACTTTAAACCCAGTCAGAATTTGGTGCACCTGACAGGGCCAATTGCATTCCAGATACTTGTGTTGCAATGGGAGCCATCCTTTGGGTAATAATTGGTTGACCCAAAATCCAAATGAAAATTTAGAATCAACTCATAAAACATAAACAAAGAAAAAAAGTTATACAAAACTAATAATTTATCTTCAAAGTATGCATTTTTATCAATTTAAATTAAAAAATGCTTTTAAATTTTTCTTCACATCTCACAGTAGTTACAACTGCCTTAATTGTAAAGGGCCAGCCAGAAAGTCTCTGTTTTCTTCACTCAAGTAAAATTGTTTTTTATGTGATGGAAAAGGATGGAAAGGAAAAACATTACTGGGAATTCTGAACTTTTTCATATGGTCTAGACAATTCTGGAACTAATAAACGAGTTTCTAAATACTTTCTTTCAAACTAAATGTATTTTAACAGAATTAAGTAAAAAAAAAAATGTGCATCTGCAATATGCCTAGGATAGTTTTTTTATTTTTCATATCTGGTCAACTAATTTGATCTGCTTTAAGCAATATAAGGCATTGGTAATTTAATTCCACACACCAGGAGATGATAAAAAACAACTTGTAACTGAGAAACACTGGTAAAATAATATTTTTTGCAACACCTTATAACTTGTTTTGTATGTATTAATGTAATATCAAAATATACTTATGAATATATATAAGGAATATTTCATAATAGTCAAATGCCAGCATCAATAATTCTATTACTTTTTTTCATAAAACTGGTACTATTAGTATTTTTATTCAGTTACTGTCTTCTCTTCAATTAGGCTATAAACTTGTAGACCAAGAGTAGATTTAGAACTAAATGGCATATTCATAGAATAAGTGTTATAGAAAGGGACTTACTGTAAGAAGGTCAATATTGTTGTAACAAGCAGAATAATGGCTCCCCTTCAAAGGTGTCCTCATCTTAATCCTTGTAAATGCAAATATGCTAATTTGCTTAGTAAAAGTGATTAAGTTAAGAAACTTAGAAGCCAGAGCATTCTGGCTTATCCAAGGTGGACCTGATTAAAACACAAGGGTCCTTGTAAAGGGAGGGCTGGAGTGTCAGGGTCTGAGAAAGAAATTTGAGGACATTACATTGCTGGTTTTGATGTTGGGGAAAAGGGTCATGAGTCAAGAGATGCAGGTGGCTGACCTCTAGAAGTTGAAAGATGCCAGATTCTGGGAAACAGATTCTTCCCTAATGCCCTCAGAGGGAATGAAGTCCTGCTGACAGTTCGATTTGAACTCAGTGAAATCTATCTGACTTCTAACCTCAAGAAGGATAACGGATTTGTGTTGTTTTTAAACCACTAAGTTTGTGGTAATTGCTACAGTACCAATAGTAAACTAATATAATTGTCTAATAGAATTAAAGTAATAAGAATAATACAGTACTAAAAGCATGCTTGCTATATGGTAGGCACTATATTAAGAGCTCTCTTTGAAATATCTGTTTCGTCTACACCACAATGTTATGAGTTACTTATTATTTTTGGAACAGTTTTACTAGAGTATAATTGTTATACAGTAACCTGAACAAAATTAAAGTGTACAGTTTGTTTTGGCATAGATGCTTATCCATGAAAGCAACATGACAATCAAGATCAATGAACATATTTGTCACCAGCAAAAATTTTTGAATACACCTTTATAATTTCTCTCTCTTCCATCTCCTTTCTCTTTCCCCAGACAAATTCTGATGAGATTTTTATCACTATGTGTTAGTTTAACTTTCCTAGAACTGTGCACATTTCAAATATTATAACATGCATTCTGTACTATTTACCTTTAATGCAGCATGAGTGTACTTAGATTCATCCATATTGTAATGTGTACTTATTTCTAGACAGTATTCCACAGTGCAGACATACTACAGTTTGTAGTATATACTGTCAGTTGTTGATGGGCCTTTGTTTCCTTTCCAGTTTTGGGCTATTACAGGTAGAGTTATTTTGAGTATTTATATATGACTTTATGGCTAGTCACTGGTCAAAGCAAACACCCTTTTCTGAAAACACAAGAGAAGACTCTACACATGGACATCACCAAATGGTCAATACCAAAATCAGACTGATTAAATTCTTGCAGCCAAAGATGTAGAAGATTTATACAGTCAGCAAAAACAAGACTGGAAGCTGACTGTGGCTCAGATCATGAACTACTTATTGCCAAATTAGACTGAACTTGAAGAAAGTAGGGAAAACCACTAGACCATTCAGGTACAACCTAAATCAATTCCCTTACGATTATACAGTGGAAGTGAGAAATAGATTTAAGGGACTAGATCTGATAGAGCGCCTGGTAAAATATAGACACAGGTTCATGACATTGTACAGGAGACAGCGATCAAGACCATCCCCATGGAAAAGAAATGCAAAAAAGCAAAATGGCTGTCTGAGGAGGGCTTACAAATAGTTGTGAAAAGAAGAGAAGTGAAAAGCAAAGGAGAAAAGGAAAGATATAAGCATGTGAATGCAGAGTTCCAAAGAATAGCAAGAAGAGATAGGAAAACCTTTCTCAGTGATCAGTGCAAAGAAATAGAGCAAAGAATGGGAAAGAATGGGAAAGGCTAGAGATCTCTTCAAGAAAATTAGAGATACCAAGGGAACATTTCATGCAAAGATGGGTTCAAAAGAACAGAAATGGTAAGGATCTAAAAGAAGCAGAAGATATTAAGAAGAGATGGCAAGAATATACAGAAGAACTGTGCAAAAAATATCTTCACAACCAAGATAATCACAATGGTGTGATCACTCACCTATAGCCAGACATCCTGGAATGTGAAGTCAAGTGAGCCTTAGGGAGCATCACTATGAACAAAGTTAGTGGAGGTGATGGGATTCCAGTTGAGCTATTTCAAATCCTAAAAGATGATGCTGTGAAAGTGCTGCACTCAATATGCCAGCAAATTTGGAAAACTCAGCAGTGGCCACAGGACTGGAAAAGGTCAGTTTTCATTCCAATCCCAAAAAGGCAATGCCAAAGAATGCTCAAAATACCACACAATTGCATTCATCTCACATGGTAGCAAAGTAATGCCCAAAATTCCCCAAGCCAGGCTTCAACAGTATGTGAAACATGAATTTCCAGAAATTCAGGCTGGACTTAAAAAGGCAGAGGAACCAGAGATCAAATTGGCAACATCTGCTGGATTATTAAGAAAGCAAGTGACTTCCAGAAAAACATCTACTTCTGCTTTATTGACTACGTAGAAGCCTTTGACTGTGTGGATCACAATAAACTATGGAAAATTCTGAAAGAGATATGAATACCAGACCACCTAACCTGGCTCTTGAGAAATCTGTATGCAGTTCAGGAAATATCACTTAGAACTGGACATGGAACAACAGACTGGTTCCAAATAGGGAAAGGAGTACATCAAGGCTGTATATTCTCAGCCTGCTTATTTAACTTACATGCAGAGAACATCATGAGAAATGTTGGGTTGGATGAAGCACAGGCTGGAATCAAGATTACCAGGAGAAATATCAATAAGCTCAGATATACAGATGACACCACACTTATGGCAGAAAGTGAAGAAGAATTAAAGAGCCTATTGATGAAAGTGAAAGATGAGAGGGATAAAGCTGGCTTAACACTCAAAATTCAGAAAACTAAGATCATGGCATCTGGTCCCATCACTTCATGGGAAATAGATAGGGAAACAGTGGAAACAGTGTCAGACTTTATTTTTTGGCCTCCAAAATCACTGCAGATGGTGACTGCAGCCATGAAATTAAAAGGTGCTTGGAAAAAAAGTTATGACCAACCTAGTTCAGTTCAGTTCAGTTCAGTCACTCAGTCATGTCCGACTCTTTGCAACCCCATGAATTGCAGCACTCCAGGCCTCCCTGTCCATCACCAACTCCCAGAGTTCACTCAAACTCACGTCCATCGAGTTGGTGATGCCATCCAGCCATCTCATCCTCTGTCGTCTGCCGGGGTCCAGCCCCGGCTAATCCAGGGTATTCGAAGGAGAGACAGCATCGGCAACCTATTTATTTAAATATTCATCAAAGATATAAAGAGTAATAGAATAAGGATAGCTCAGTGAGGAAATTCAGTGGAGAAAAGAGGCTTAATAATTCAGCCAGAAGGTGAGAGAAAGAACGACATGGGGAGACCAAGTTTCGGTGAACAAGGCCCGCACTTTATTTTCCAAAGTAGTTTTTATACCTTAAGTTATGCATAGAGGATAATGGGGGAAGGGGTAGAGTCATGCAGTAAGCCAGGCTTTCTTCCTGCACACTTATCATATGCAAAAGTTTAGGTGATTTGCATCGTCCTCTGGCCCAGAGGCCTGTTAACATTTTAAGAAACTTATTTTTCTCTAAAGGTGGTTATTCCAAAGTCAGGCGCCAGCGTCCAAAAAAGCATTGGACAAAGCTGCATTCCTATAGGGCAAAGGTGAGGTGGGCTCAATCAAGAAAAGAATTAACTCAAGGGTCCAAAGTTACAAACACTGAGGCTACTACTTACATTTATATACACCTATTATATCAATCAATACACTGCCAAGGACACAGTAGGTAAGGAGTATGGAGACTTAGCAGCAAACATTGGCCAATAAGTGAAAAACCCTTCACCAATACAATTTCTAATCAATCTTTTAACTACTTAAAGGAATCTGTGTTTAGACAGTTTAGAACATCTCCTGCCTCTCACAGTTGGGAGGCTCTGAACAATCACATGTGGCCAGAAAAACCTATTCAGGCAGGCTAGAGGATTTCCAAAGGAGTCTGTAGGTTGAAACACTGTCACACCCAGGAATTATTAACTGGAGCTGTAAGCTAACTCTTTTTTCAGAGAGAGGTAGTTGGGGACAGCTCCCTGTAAAGTCAGAGGTGTAGGTGAAAGCACAAAGCAGAAAGTAGGCAGACTCTGGTCTTGGGGGTAGATGCTCGAGAATTTCCAGGGGGACACCTGAGGTTCAATCCTGCCTTTGCGTATGCCAAGCCTCCTTCCTCATGACCTTTGCCATGGGCAGAGTTCCTCACGCTGGCTCCCGGCAGTGATAGAATTCCAGTTGAGCTATTCCAGATCCTGAAAGATGATGCTGTGGAAAGTGCTGCACCCAATATGCAATATGCAATATGCACTCAATATGCAATATGCCAGCTCCCGGCAGTCGTCCCCTTCTACTCCTGCCCACAATCCCTCCCAGCATCAGAGTCTTTTCCAATGAGTCAACTCTTCACATGAGGTGGCCAAAGTACTGCAGTTTCAGCTTTAGCATCATTCCTTCCAAAGAAATCCCAGGGCTGATCTCCTTCAGAATGGACTGGTTGGATCTCCTTGCAGTCCAAGGGACTCTCAAGAATCTTCTCCAACACCACAGTTCAAAAGCATCAATTCTTCAGTGCTCAGCCTTCTTCACAGTCCTACTCTCACATCCATACATGACCACTGGAAAAACCATAGCCTTGACTAGACAGACTTTTGTTGGCAAATTAATGTCTCTGCTTTTGAATAAGCTATCTAGGTTGGTCATAACTTTTCTTCCAAGGAGTAAGCATCTTTTAATTTCATGACCGCAGTCACCATCTTCAGTGATTTTGGAGCTCAAAAAAATAAAGTCTGACACTGTTTCCACTGTTTCCCCATCTATTTCCCATGAAGTAATGGAACCAGATGCCATGATCTTCGTTTTCTGAATGTTGAGCTTTAAGCCAACTTTTTCACTCTCTTTCACTTTCATCAAGAGGCTTTTTAGTTCCTCTTCACTTTCTGCCATCCATAATGGTGGTGTCATCTGCATATCTGAGTTTATTGATATTTCTCCTAGCAATCTTTATTCCATCTTGTGCTTCTTCCAGCCCAGAGTTTCTCATGATGTACTCTGCATATAAGTTAAATAAGCAGGGTGACAATATACAGCCTTGACGTACTCCTTTTCCTGTTTGGAACCAGTCTGTTGCTCCATGTCCAGTTCTAACTGTTGCTTCCAACATAGACAGCATATTAAAAGCAGAGACAATACTTTGCCAACAAAGATCCATCTAGTCAAAGACTGTGGTTTTTCCAGTAGTCATGTATGGATGTGAAAATTAAACTCTAAAGAAAGCTGAGGGCCAAAAAATTGATGCTTTTGAACTGTGGTTTTGGAGAAGACTCTTGAGAGTCCCTTGGACTGCAAGGAAATCCAACCAGTCCATTCTAAAAGAAATATATCCTAAATATCCATTGGAAGGACTGATACAGAAGCTGAAACTCCAATACTTTGGCTACCTGATGTGAAGATATGACTTACTGAAAAAGAACCTGATGCTGGGAAAGATTGAACACTGGAGGATAAGGGGATGACAGAGGATGAGATGGTTGGATAGTACTACCTAGCAATGGACATGAGTTTGAGTAAAATCCAGGAGTTGGTGATGGACATGGAGGCCTGTCATGCTGAAGGCCATGGGTTCACAAAAAGTCGGACTCGACTGAGCGACTGAACTGTACTGAACTGAACTGATATGTCTTTATAGGGACATATACTTTTATATTATTTTGCAGTAACATGAATGGATCTACAGATTGTCATATTGAGTGAAGTAAATCAGAGAAGCAGAAACAATGTATGACATTCCTTATGTGTGGAGCCTAAAAAGACATGAAAGATATAAACTTATGTACAAAACATAAGTAGACTCACAAATGGAAACAGTGACAGACTTTATATTTTGGGGCTCCAAATTACTGCAGATGATGACACCAGCCTTGAAACTAAAAGAAACCTTCCCTTTGTAAGAAAGCCATGACTAGCCTAGACTGTATATTAAAAAACAGAAACATTACTTTGCTGACAAAGGTCTGTCTAGTAAAGCTATAATTTTTCCAGTAGTCATGTGTGGATGTAATATTTGGACTAAAAAGATAGCTGAATGCTGAAAAATTGGTACTTTTGAACTATGGTGTTGGAGAAGACTTGAGAATCACTTGGACTGCGCGGAGATCCGACTAGTCAATCCTAAAGGAAATCAGTTCTGAATATCCATTGGAAGGACTGATGCTAAAGCTAAATTTCCAGTACTTTGACCACCTGATATAAAAAGTTCACTTATTGGAATAGACCCTGATGCTGGGAAAGATTGAAGGCAGGAGCAGAAGGGTATGACAGAGGATGAGATGCCTGGATGGCATCACCAACTCAATGGACATGAGTTTGAGTAAACACCGGGAGATGGTGAAGGACAGGGAAGCCTGGAGTGCTGCAGTCCATGAGTTCACAAAGAATTGAACACAACTGAGTGAGTGAACCACAACAACTTACAGAACGAACCTATGTTTGATAGGAATAAAGGTAGTTGGTGAGTTTGGGAGGGACTGGCACACACTGCAATATTTGAAAATGGATAACCAACAAGGATCTACTCTATAGTACATGGAGCTCTGCTCAATGTTATGTGGCAGCCTGGATGGAAGGGGAGTTTAGGGGAGAATGAATACTTATTTATGTGTGGTTGAGTCCCTTTGCTGTCCACCAGAAACTATCAGAGTGTTATTAATTGGCTATAATTCAATACAAAATGAAAGTTTAATAACCAGAAATAATAGATATTTATTAACTATTATTTTCATTTTATAGATGAGGAAGTGTGCCTTATGAGGGAAAAGGCATAGCCCAATGATGAAAACTGGTAAGTGGAAGAGGTAGGGTTTAAACTATATTCCTTTAACTCTTCTCTGTCAAATAGTGTAGTTTGATAATAAAAGAACATTAATAATGGTCTCCTCTGAGCTTAAATAAATTTAACTCATAAAATTAAAAAATATATATATCAATAGCTCAGGTACTAAAAATATCTGACCAGGAGAAATACACGAGTCACTAAAAAAAAAAAACAAAAAAACCCATAGCTAAATATGACCTTCTTTTTATATATTCATCATATCCACAATGAGAAATGTAGGTCACTGTAGGTATTTCAGAACAGCCATCCCTCTTAAAATGTTTGTCCTTTGGGCTGGCACCATGCTGGGCCCATCTGTTGCTTCACCCCTGGCTGCAATAGATTGGTCCAGAACTGGGCAGCTGCATCACATTTATTCATACAGATCCCCTTCCTGGGAATTCAAAAGTCAGTACTGCAAAAAATGTACTTCATCTCTCCTGGGCTGAATGACCCTGTAATGTGGATAATAAGAGAATCCCACAGTGATATGTTTCACCACAAGGACTAGACAGAAAAAGAAAGCTGTTCTGCAAAGAGTGAGAAAATAATTAGTTGTAAATGTAGACAGTGTTGACAGATTCAGAGATAACACTGTAGCTTTTCCAAGCCCTGGTTCTAGTATATTATTAAACACAAAGAATTACTAAGTATTTTTCCTTCTCCTTAGGTTCTTTGAGATGCACTCATGGCCTTATCAATAGCTCAGGTAATAAAAATGTCTGACCAGGAGAAATACACGAGTTACTAAAAAAAAAAAAAAAAAAAAAACATAGCTAAATATGACCTTCTGTATGACCTTGGACTTCCCTGGTGGCTCAGATGGTAAAGCATCTGTCTACAATGTGGAAGACCCAGATTCGATCCCTGGGTTGGGAAGATCCTCTGGAGAAGGAAATGGCAATCCACTCCAGTACTCTTGCCTGGATAATCCCATGGACGGAGGAGCATTGTATGCTACAATCCATGGGGTCACAGAGTCAGACGCAACTGAGCAACTTCACTACTTCTCTTCTCTTCTCATGGCCTTATAACCATTATTTACTTATTGATTAGTTAGCCTCAGTGGACTTATATTTATCACAACATAGTCAAGTATATATCAAATATTGTAGCAGACTCTCTACACAATGATTCACCATTGTTTCTTCTTACGTTCTGTGTAGTTGTGACGTGTCAGTACATGCTAGACCACCAGTTAAAAACCCTGAAATATCCAAAAAATCAATATTTGGTGCTTGGTAACTGTCATTTTCTATCTTATCTTCTTGATAGTAGTCATTCAGGATAAGATTCTAGTACTAAATATATAAAAATCTTCTATTCTGTGCCTTATCTCCCATGTAATATAGTCAATCATACTCATCAGTTTTCCAATTATGTTTCCCATATTTCATTAATTTCCTTATTAATACAATAATTGGTGTTTATAAAAATTCATTTTCTTACCTTATTACTATGGCATGTAATTCATGCAGCTTCCATATCATCTTCACATTCCTGTTCAACCTCCATTCAATTTACCTTGAAAATAGATGGACTCGAAATGCTGACTTCATATACTTAAAAGAAGACCACATAGAATTCATTAATTTACTCCATTTAACATTATTGTTTTATATATATATATATATATATATATATATATATATATATATATATATATAAGTGGCCTGAAGAACTATGAACAGAGGTTCGTGGCATTATATAGGAGGCAATGACCAAGACCATCCCCAAGAAAAAGAAATGCAATAATGGCAAAATGGTTGTCTGAGGAGAACTTACAAATAGCTGAGAAAAGAAGAGAAGCAAAAGGAAAAGGAGAAAAGAAAAGATCTACCCATCTGAATGCACAGATCCAAAGAATAGCAAGGAGAGATAAGAAAGCCTCCCTAAGTGATCAATGCAAAGAAATAGAGGAAAACAATAGAATGGGAAAGACTAGAGATCTCTTCCAGAAAATTAGAGATACCAAGGGAACATTTCATACAAAAATGGGCACAATAAAGGACAGAAATGGTATGGACCTAATAGAAGCAGAAGATATTAAGATATTAAGAAGAGGTGGCAAGAATACACAGCAGAATTCATTCGAATTGCTTGGCTGGATGAAGCATAAGCTGGAATCAATATTGCTGGGAAGAATATCAATAACCTCAGATTATGCAGATGACACCACCCTTATGGCAGAAAGTGAAGAGGAACTGAAGAGCCTCTTGATGAAAGTGAAATAGGAGAGGGATAAGCTAGCTTAAAACTCAACATTCAAAAAACTAAGATCATGGCATTAGTTCCCATCACTTCATGGCAAATATATGGCAAACAATGAAACCAGAGAGAGGCTTTATTTTGGGGGGACTCCAAAATCACTGCAGATGGTAACTCTAGCCATGGAATTTAAAGATGCTTACTCCTTAGAAGAAAAGCTATACCCAACCTAGACAGCATAATAAAAAGCAGAGATATTACTTTGCCGACAAAGGTCCAATCTAGTCAAAGCTATGGTTTTCCAATGGTCATGTACGGATGTTAAAGTTGGACCATAAAGAAAGCTGAACGCTGAAGAATTGATGCTTTTGAACTATGGTATTGGAGAAGACTTTTGAGAGTCCCTTGGACTGCAAGGAGATCCAACCAGTCCATCTTAAAGGAAATCAGTCCTGAATGTTCATTGGAAGGACTGATGCTGAACCTGAACCTCCAGTACTTTGGCCACCTTATGTAAGATCAGATCAAATCAGTCACTCAGTCGTGTCAGACTCTTTGCAACCCCATGAATCGCAGCACGCCAGGCCTCCCTGTCCATCACCAACTCCCGGAGTTCACTCAGACTCACGTCCATCGAGTCAGTGATGCCATCCAGCCATCTCATCCTCTGTCATCCCCTTCTCCTCCTGCCCCCAATCCCTCCCAGCATCAGAATCTTTTCCAGTGAGTCAACCCTTTACATGAGGTGGCCAAAGTACTGGAGTTTCAGCTTTAGCATCATTCCTTCCAAAGAAATCCCAGGGCTGATCTCCTTCAGAATGGACTGGTTGGATCTCCTTGTAGTCCAAGGGACTCTCAAGAGTCTTCTCCAACACCACAGTTCAAAAGCATCAGTTCTTCAGCGCTCAGCCTTCTTCACAGTCCAACTCTCACATCCATACATGACCACAGGAAAAACCATATCCTTGACTAGATGGACCTTTGTTGCCAAAGTAATGTCTCTGCTTTTGAATATGCTATCTAGGTTGGGCATAACTTTCCTTCTAAGGAGTAAGTGTCTTTTAATTTCATGGCTGCAGTCACCATCTGTAGTGATTTTGAAGCCCAGAAAAATAAAGTCTGACACTGTTTCCACTGTTTCCCCATCTATTTCCCATGAAGTGGTGAGACAGGATGCCATGATCTTCATTTCCTGAATGTTGAGCTTTAAACCAACTTTTTCACTCTCCACTTTCACTTTCATCAAGAGGCTTTGTAGTTCCTCTTCACTTTCTGCCATAAGGGTGGTGTCATCTGCATATCTGAGGTTATTGATATTTCTCTGGCAATCTTGATTCCAGCTTGTGTTTCTTCCAGTCCAGCATTTCTCATGATGTACTCTGACCTTATGTAAAGAGCTGACTAATTAGAAAAGACCCTAATGCTGGGAAAGATTAAAGACAGGAGGAGAAGGAGACGACAGAAGATGAGATGGTTGGATGGCATCACTAACTCAATGGATATGAGTATGAGCAAGTTCCAGTGGTCGGTGATGGACAACGAAGGCTGGTGTGCTGCAGTCCATGGGGTTGGAAAGAGTCAGACATGAATGAGTGACTGAACTGAACTGATATTATTTTCTTATGTTCAGCATGACACTTACTTCAGTGTCTCCTCCTTTAGCTTCATTTTTTTATGTAATCTACCCACCAAGAATGAGGATTACATTTTGAAACTGAATTTCAAATTTACTCTTGGAAATATTTTTAAAGGTCACAACATTCTTCTTACTCTAAACCCAAGATTTCTTCTCCCATAGACTATGATGAAATTCTCTCCCTTAGATTGTCACTCTCAGCTTCCATGACATGGTTTCCATCAGTATTTTATACACTTGCTGGCAAAGTTTATGTAAATGTATTAAAAAACTGGTTAGTGGGTCCTCCCACCTCTAGGTATTATTCATTATCCCTATCTTTCCTCACCTGTTTTCACCTTATTCATTTTTTTTAAGACACATTACTTGCTGTTTTGTGTCCAAGTCATTTATTGCAATGTCTTTTATAATTCAATATCTGGTTTTATATTTATTATGTCCATAAGTAGCATGTTTTTGGTGTAGTGGTAGACTGAACAGGAAGAGATTTAGTTTACTCCATTTGGAGTCCATCTGATATTATAGGTTGCATTTTGTAAAATAGACCAGTCAGAAGACTAGCTTTGTGTAGGTTAAGAAGTCTCTTGGGAGTTACTTCATTTAGCTAGAAAATGAGAGTTGCAGAGTTAAGTATCTACCAGTAAACATCACTTGGCCACCTTTGGCCCAAGCTCCAACTATATAATTTCCACAAATCAAGCTTAAACCTGAAGTACAAGGTCAAATTACTGTAACCATATGCGTATCCAATAGGAGAAGGCAATGGCAACTCACTCCAGAACTCTTGCTTGGAAAATTCCATGGGCGGAGGAGTCTGGTAGGCTGCAGTCCATGAGGTCGCTAAGAGTCGGACACGACTGAGTGACTTCACTTTCACTTTTCACTGTCATGCATTGGAGAAAGAAATGGCAACCCACTCCAGTGTTCTTGCCTGGAGAATCCCAGGGACGGGGGATCCTGGTGGGCTGCTGTCTATGGGGTCGAACAGAGGCGGACAGGACTGAAGCAACTTAGCAGCAGCAGCAGCATGCATATCCCATGATGTGGCAAGTCACACCTAAATATATTTTCAGCAGAAACATATTTATATGTCAATTTAAAAAGAAAGTACTAAATGTTTATAAGAGCAGTATTCATAACAGCCCCAAGCTTAAAACTACATAAATCTCCATTGAAAACAGAAATGATGAATAAATTATAGAGTGAAATACTATACAACAATGAGAATAAATCATTCATTTGCTATACTTAGTCAGTCAGTCAGTTCAGTTGCTCAGTCGTGTCAGACTCTTTGCGACCCCATGAATCACAGCATGCCAGGCCTCCCTGTCTATCACCAACTCCCGGAGTTCACTCAGACTCAGGTCCATCGAGTCAGTGATGCCATCGAGCCATCTCATCCTCTGTCGGCCCCTTCTCCTCCTGCCCCCCATCCCTCCCAGCATCAGAGTATTTTCCAATGAGTCAACTCTTCGCATGAGGTGGCCAAAGTACTGGAGTTTCAGCTTTAGTATCATTCCTTCCAAAGAAATCCCAGGGCTGATCTCCTTCAGAATGGACTGGTTGGATCTCCTTGCAGTCCAAGGGACTCTCAAGAGTCTTCTCCAACACCACAGTTCAAAAGCATCAATTCTTCAGTGCTCAGCTTTCTTCACAGTCCAACTCTCACATCCTTACATGACCACTGGAAAAACCATAGCCTTGACTAGACGAACCTTTGTTGGCAAAGTAATGTCTCTGCTTTTCAATATGCTATACTTAATAATATGTATCAATTTCAAATGAAGTGCTAAGCTAAAGAAACCTCAAAGAATATATATATATATATATTCTTGTCTGATTTCCTTTATATCAAGTGAAAAAATAAATATGAACCAACTTGTTAGAATCCTGGATAACAGTACCTTTGGGGAATTGCATAGTGACTTCAAGATATAATGAGAAGCATTCTTGGTGTGTTTCAGAAATGTTGACAATTTTCTGTTTCTTGATCTGAATTCTGGTTATGCAGGTGTACTGTTACTGAAAATTTATCACATTGTAGAATGATATATGCATATTTCTATATGAATATTTTCTTTCAATACAATGTTTTTAAAATATTAGCTAATATCAAGGATCTAAAGATTATATCCACTTGAAATATCTTCATAGGTTTGTTTTGTTTACATGTAATTAAGCTATACAACACCTTAAGCTTGTTTATTTTCAACACATGACGAATTTTTAACTATTATCTGTATCATATCACAGACTTCATATAATTCTTATGTGCTCCAAGGAAAATATAATGGGTATTTTTCAAGAAGATTGAAATATTCCCAAAGGACTACTTTTTTCTCTCCCTAAAAGTCTCTTCCTCATCTTTGAAGAACTAGCTCAGTTGTCACCTCCTTTGTGAAAGCTTATCATTTGCACCACAGGGCAGAAGCTGTTCCCTACTTTGTGAGCCACATACAGAGTTATTAACTTTGACAGCTTTTAAGGCATTGTGTTGGGATGATCTCGTCACAGTTTCAACTTCTCTACTAGATTGTGAGTTTCTCAAGGGCAAGAGCATCCCTTTATGCATTCCAGTCTCACTGGCACTTAAAAAATACATATAAAATATCTAGAACTAATTTCAACCAAAAAATGTTGGAAACTACATGGAAAACAGGACAAAAGTACTCCGAATTAAGTTATATCAGCCAGGAACTAAGTACTTGAACTATGTGTTGCATGATTCTTTTAGAATTACTTATATTGATTTTTCCATTGCCATCATAACTAGGAAGCAGTTTTAAGAAACCTGTTGCTGTGCTGCAGCAATCAAAACAACAACAACAAAATTCTGGCCTCAGCCACAGCAATACTTACGTCTTCTCTGAAAACTAATATACTTCAATCTTCTGTATATTTTAAATCATGTTCCTTATAGCTTCCTCTATGCATTTTCAGAAAAAAAAAGTATAAATTGTAATCCATCTCCAGAAAATGTCTTTACTATATTTGTTGTATCCAAAGCATAGCCCTGTGACTGAGTCAGGAAGTAAAAACACATCTGAAGTTAGCTTAACTTCACTTCAAGGGGTAAACAGCTTTGTAATTGCCAAGTGGGATTAAGTGATGGTATCTGAAAGGAAAAGATAAGGGGATCATCTTCCTATAGAAAATGCAGAGACAAAAGGAAATATTTAGAGAAATAAACTAATAATAATATTCATAGACAAACTCTATTGATTGTTCATTCTCCCAACATTTTGCATTATTTATTTCATTTAGTTTCCTTTGCAAGATTTAAGATGTCTTAATTATAGTCATGACGTTTTTTATTCTCATGTAACAAATCAGAAAAAGTCTGGTGTGCTGCATACTTAGTTGCTTCAGTCCTGTCCGACTCTTTGCTACCACATGGACTGACTTCAGCCCACCAGGATTCTTTGTCCATGGGATTTTCTAGGCAGGAATGCAGAGTGGGTTGCCATGCCCTCCTCCAGAGAATCTTCCCAACCCAAGGATCGAACTCTCAGTCTCTGGTATCTCCTGCATTGCAGGTGGATTCTTTACTGCTGAGTCACCAGAAAAAAAATCTTAGGTACTTTAAATATCTTGCTACAAATTATGAACATTGAATAGTAGGGGTGGGTTTAAAATTCACCCAAATAACATAGGACCTGAATCTTTAATGATTCTACTTATGCTGCCTTGTTTAAAAATGTTCATAAAGACATGTGAAGCATCATACAAATGATTCTTTGGAATGGAACAAAAGCTCTTATAGCACCTACTTTTAACATAATTTATTTCATTCTTGTTGGAAGTATTTATGTAAGATATCTTTAGTAATTTCCAGAAGTAGAAGGGGATCGTGTTCATGGATAAAAATATGCAACATACACACTAATAACATCTATGTAGACACTTCCAGGGATAAGAGCATACTCTTTGATAATTGAAAACTTAAATAAATGGGTGTTATAATAAACATGTCAATTATTTTAAACTAATTTTTAAGTTCAATGTAATTGCAATTAAATTTTTTATAAAAGTATGCCCCTAAAAGTAGATTAGAATTTATTTATAATTACAGAATATTAAAATGAGAAACTATAGAAAAAAACATTTCAAATAGCAAACTACCAATGAATTTTCAAATGTTAATCTTAGAGTTTAAGTGCAACTTGTAAACATTTTTTCTAAAAACAAATTTAGTAATATATAACAAGCTTCATACACAAAAGTCTAGTAATTCTCCATTTAAGAGTAAGAACAAGGAAAAGAATAATTTAACAAAATGTTCTTCACAGAAATGTACTTCATTACATTCATTTTATAAAATGAAAAAATAGGATTTCAACATATGAATTCTGAATTTTGGGAGGATGCCAGTATTCAGTGCATAACCAATGAGAAAGTGATGAGAGTGGTTAGAATAAAAAGATTTATTTAATGGAGCCCTGGGCATTGAGAAGAAATGAAAACAAGATGCAGTTAGATTAGGCCAGTATATGAATGGGGCTATGAAGCCACCGAGTGCAAAGTCCCCCTGTAGTTGTCAAGGTCTGAATGTTCTACCTCCTACATGGGAGAGTATCCATAAGCTTTAGATTTTTCCAGTAGGATCAACAGTGGTCCATGGGAGGAAAGGGAGAGAGACAAGTGATTTGATCAAAAAATGCAGAGGCAAAATGTGCAAAAGTCCCAGATCAGGTATATTTGAACAGTCACTGACATGGGTTGCCTTCTTAAACATTATTGAGTTGCATTAATTTTTTTTTTATTTTAGGCAAAAGTACACTTTGAATGGTTAATATTTATTTAGGCACTGAAACTAGCATATGCACTATTACATTTTTAGTTTTTAAAAAAACTTTATGTATTGGAGCAAGATTCCTGACCTGTATGCAATGACGTATTTAATAGAGAACTGTGCAGAAATTGCATGCTATCCATCTAAACAGGTTTCCATTATACTTTTCCTATTGATAGAATATAAAAAGCTTTGAATTTGATCAGGCTGTCCATTCATTCATCTCTGAAAAAGTTAAGTGACATTTTATTTTAGCTACTATATTTTAGCAGCATTAAAAAGCTTATACATTAGGTAGCTTCTCAAAATGTTATTTATGCTCAGTAGCATTTAGCACATAGAACAGAGTG